>NC_142522.1:43860951-44000951 GCF_964205215.1 Stylophora pistillata
GCATATTCCTTAGCACTGAGTGACATCGGCCACTTCCAACCAGTTGGCGTATGCTTTCCTTGACCCTTCGCGAGCTCCCCCCAAGTGCGTCTGTTATGATGATATGCCGCTCAATATTTTACTTGGGGTATCTCCTTCTTAATTCGTACAGCAGCGGGGCGTACTTGTTCGTCTTCTCTGCTCATTTGATCTCGATATCATCGACTTGGACTTCTCCCTCGACAACGCTACCGCCTGTCAAACGTAGTTTTGTGAATTTTACCAAGTTTTATATATCCTTTCTTTTTTTTTTTGTTTCTACCTTTTTGTGAATTTATGAAATTATTATGATTATATTTTAGGGCTAGTGTAATTTTATCTCTTGAACAATAAAGACGCATTTTTATTTTAGCATTGACAATAATAATATTACGTATGATGGACGATCCTCGCAGTAGATAGCGCTATTTGAGCAATAGCGAAATTCAGACCAGAAAAAAATCAGGCCTGTACGGGACTCGAACCACTGACCTCTGCGATACTAGTGCAGCGCTCTAACCAATTGAGCTAACAAGCCAACTGAGAGCAGGCCGTTAAGTTGATTTTTTTCAGGTCTGAATTTCGCTATTGCTCAAATAGCGCTATCTACTGCGAGGATCGTCCATCATACGTATCAAATACCGCAGTTCAAAATATATGATTTTCATATATTTATTCTATCTCAATAATAATATTGATGACGATAAAAATGATTAGATTGTAAATAGAATTTTAATTGAATTCGGAGCTACTATTAGGTCGTTTTACTTTTAACTTGTAAATAGTTCTTTGCTTTGAGTGTTAATAAAGTTTGATATTATTATTATTATTATTATACATTGAAATCCTTGTTTTCATAGTAGATGCCAAAGCTTTACAAATTGCTAATGGTATTTAATGGATAACTACCACAAATAACAAATTGAGTGATCAGCTACCTTTCAAATTTGGCCGTTTTACTTGGATAGAATAACATTTCTCTGCTTTCATAGGCTTTACTGTGCGCCAACCGGTTGGAAAACGATTTATCGGTTGAATACCGATATCCACCTTCCCAACAACTGAGGCCTAATTTACAGAGTTCTACAATTGAAAACAAAACTCTCCTCTTACCTTCACTAGTAAATTTTTTTTCATTCCAAGGGGTGGGGTGAAGTCTGCTTACAAAATAGTCTCGTACTGATCTGCTTGTCCATCACATTTACCACCCACCCATCCACCCCACCCCCAGCATTTTGTGAGGTTTCCATTTTCGCCTGGGCGCGCGAGTACCCAAAACACACCTCAGTACATACCTTTAATTAAAATAATTTTTGGGGGATTTGTTATAAACTCGTAAAGAAAGTTGTTTGATTCTCATTTCGGCCTTTTAATAACGAAAAATTCTATTAATTTTCACAATGCTGGGACGAAAGAGAAAATGAGAATTCCTGCGACGATTCGAACCACCGACCTTCAAATCACACATAGTTATGTTCTATCACTTGGTCTCGTTACTTAGCTAAGCCTGTACAAGGTTCAAATATATTAAGTTTCCTGCATGCTGTTAGAATCAGCAGGAGGTGTTAGTCATCTCCTCTTGTTTGACAAGATTATGCGATGGTTTTGTTTCGTTGTACAGCGTAATGGCGCCGACTTCTCTGTGTTTGTAAACACAGGCCAGGAGTTTGACGGAAGTGACTCAGGTGCCAGGCCTGATGAAGCTGTTTCCTGGGGAAAAATTAAAATGACAGCTTCGCCTGTAAAGGTAAAAAACAACTTCTCTTTCTTATGAAAAAAATTGTTCACAGGAGGGAAGGTAGCCCGGGAAACCACAGCAGCAGGAGCTCTGGCAGAGTTCGGAAACGAATAACGGAAACGGAAAATAATTTTTTTTGCCACTCGCTTGCTTACAAAACTCCCTTAACCAAGGATTGGTATTGAAATTACAAATGATGTGCAGTAACGTTTTATTTTCCTTTGTGTCAAACCCATTGCATCAACCGCTATCAGACTAAATACAAACAAAAAATTTAATGAATGAAACCATTTCCATCGAGTGTCAGGGTGTTTTACTTGAATGACTACGTCTTAAAACTTTAAAACTGGCGCACTTACGAAAGTAGCCTCGTAGAGTCTTAAACCACTATGGGGAAGTCAAGTATTATGGTTGTATGCGATTGTTTTATAGGTGACATGTAGTTAAAATGGAACACAGGTGGAAGAGTGAATAAGCTATTTCTTATTCCATTGCTAATATAAATGTTAATTATTTCCTTTTAGGTTTACTCCGACGCTACCCTCGTTTTTCCGCTTTTGGTGGCAGAGACCTTTGCCCGGAATTTTACAATGGATACCTAGGATTGAAAGAGTGTAAGGGAAATGGTGAAGAAAATTAAAACATCGTTAATATGGAGACAAATTTTAAAGCTTCGAGGAGGCTTTGAGCTGAATGAAAAGATGGCGCGCGTAGTCTAAATACATTTTGTCACAGCAGTAATTGAAGTTTGCATAGACAAAGAGTTCCAATATTCGTTGGTAGTGGAAAATAAATATAATGCAATGCCTTGACAACTGCTCAGACTTGAATTCCTGCTCACGTCAAAATATTGGCGCAATTAACGATTAAGAATCCCAAGGAGTATTAAAAGATGAAATATTGGAATTTACTCTTCATTGTGCAATTTTAGCGAAGAGGAAACTTTTAGGTAAAATGACAACAATTACCATCGCATCCATTTTCCTACAAATCTGAGATGCGAAACAGGACTTCTCGGGGAATATGTGCCACGGAAGACGCGGTGAACTTTTTATGTAAACAATCTTGATGTCAGGAAGATCGAAAGTCGCCACACAACCAAACCTCGATCGCGGAACTTGACTTTGTTCAGTTTTGCCGGCAGCGCACCTTAATTGCTGTGCATATCTTTTAAACGTTTTGAAAGCGACTAAATCATTGCTCCGGATCATCCGATGCGAGGTTTCAGTCGTCTTAGTCGCAACTCGCTTCAAATTTTTTTCTCTGTTTTTCAAATAACGACTCATCTTGTACACTTATTATCAAGAAATGGTGGTTTTTTTTTTTTTAAGCTTTGTTTACTTAGAAACAAACCGGGCTTGGAAGGGTCGAAATAATTCAATTCTGTATCCTATCGATTTGAAATGACTGAAAACAACTCAGACCTGGGGAGGAAAAACGTTAGCCATTACCGCGCAACTCTCAGTTGCAATTGTTTTGATATTTTGATTCCTTTCTGATTTTATAACTTGAGGAGGAGGTTGTTAAACAGCGACATCTTGGGATCTCGTATTTGCGTTTGTTGTTAATTTGACTTTCAATTTCCGTTGCTGTAGATAATGCAGGTAATTAATAATCAATGCGCTTCATGCTGAAGAAAAGTAACCGTTTAAGCCACTGAAAATATTCATGAAAGAATTTCAATGCTGTTTTCATTTTCCTCAGAGCTATTTAGAGGTTATAGCTGTTCTCGTGTGATTATGTGTCCACTTTCTGTGTTCAGTACTTTTAGATCCGAGGCGATAGATGTAGCATCCTCTTTCTTTAGTAAATATGTGTACATCTGGCGGTTAAACGGCGTTTCTGAACGTTATGTCATAACTGTTTTTTCTGATAGATCAGCTTTCAGTACTTTGATAGCCAAAACAAACGAGCATTAATTAAGCGCTCAGCCTGTTTTTTTATTTTTTTTTATTTTTTTCATTCATGGTTTCTTTAAAATCAGTTTACTGAAGTTGAGACAAGGACCTTCTTCTTATTAGAGATATTGTGTTTAACAAAACTTTTCAAGTTAGTAGGACGTACTAATTAAAACACTTTACTGCACGAAAACGAACATGAAATAAATTGTCATCCTAAATGATAAGTTACGTAAAAACTCAGCTTTTTCCATTGGTTTATATCCTGGCAGCTTTAGGGCTGAATCGTAATTGCAATTTTGAAACAGTGTTTTCTGCAGGTGACAATTGTCCGTGGGGTATTAATATTACAGTTGAGCTTTGTAAGTCAATAGGCAGCTGTCACAATGAAAGATAAGTGGAAGCACGCAGCGAAACTATAGGAGGGAATGGCAGGTAGTATAATACAAGATATTTTATTTTAGCTTATTCAACCTTAGACGTTGTAGGACTATTTCTCTCACATTTTCCCTACTTTTCCTCTCTCCGAATTTCACCCTTCAAAGTTCTTTTAACGAAAACAAATTTCGGTCGCAACCTTTTAGCGTGACCAGCTTGTAAAGTGTATTTACAAGACACTTGGAAAGTAGTGCAGAATGATGTTACTTCCCTTTAAGTTTTGATGTGGCGATCCTCCTGTATTTTTTCTAACGAAAGGAACGATATTTCACAGTTTTGTCTGTCATTTCTTGCCCTGTAAATGGCGAGAAATGAAAAGTGGACGTCACGGCGTTGAAATCGGTTCTTCACATACGTTTCAAAATTTACCGTGCCTTACCAAAGTAAAGAAAAATCGCGAGTCGTAGAATAGCGCTTTAACGGCAAATTGTAATCGTCTTTGCAATATGCAGTGAAATATTTGGGACAATTTCTTTCGCCTCAACAACAAACTCGAACAATGGACAACACAGCTTGGCCATATGGAAGTTTCGAAGTCTTGGAAGGGCTTAAAAAACTCTCGACAATAACACAACGATACCAACGAAAAAAAAGATGCAACTTACGATTCTTAATACTTCTTATATTGCTACTGAGTGATTTCCTCCAACTATTCGCGAACACAGTCATGTTATTGCTTACAATGTCCAGGTTATAGATCTGCTAAAACGCATTTCACTTTAACTTCGACAGTCCAGCTGCAGTTTACCCGCAATGTTTCACTCACTCAAACACAAGTTATGGCTGCAGATGGCTTTCGTTATTCTAGCGAAATTTTCAGTCAGCAATTCACCTCAGAAAAAGAGCAATCCTGATTTCCGGTCACTAAAATGAGAAAGTACTTGGTTAAAACAAAACTAGGTAAACATTACTCGCTTCTGTTCATCGAACGACCAACTTTGCCATCTGTTGAATCGACGGTCTGTAATCAACTTCCCAGAAACGCGCAGGTTAAATGCCGCGTGATTTGGTACGTACTGGGGTCTCAGGCACATTATCAAGAAATTTGTGGTGAATTCTTTGTTTCGACGTTAGCTCTTTTTCGACATGATACGAAATCGTTCAAATACTGCGCGACGAATCGAGATATTAGAGACCTTAAACAGTCAGGACGGTAACGCCAAGAAGGACGTCGATTAAAAAATGAATTTCTACCTCTTATTTGAATTTCGAAATTGGCTGCATGCGTTTACCATCTCTTACGGCGCCACACCTCAACTTCAGCACAACGTTGAGTTCCAAATGGAAATGAAAATAATTTGCCGTCGCGGTTTCCTTTCGCAGACGACGCAAATTTTGGTGATTTCACGTTGTGGTTTTGCAAAGGACGACTAAGAAATGTACAAAGTTTTAAAACGCATGTGCTGGGCGTTCTTTTGATCTTTTGTCTTGTCACCTCCTCGTTGCCGTGGTTTGCTCAAGGCCCATACTGTTGCCATGAAGGCGTTTGGTAAGAAAGAACTGACTGAAATTTTGATCAGGCACCAGCTGACTGTACGCGGAATAGTGGCAGCGTTGGGAAATATATTTTATGTTATTTCGTACAAAACAACAATTAGTTTCAAATAGCGATAATTCAACAATTTCGTGAGGCATTTATCCGCAACAGTTACCTTGAATTTTATATTACAAACGATTCGATTGTGGGGAGAAAAACATTCCAATTTGTTACTTTACCGAGGCCGCGAAACGCGCATAAAGAAATGACTATGGATTTGAAGCTCAACGAAGCTGCTTATTACATTTGTGAGTCAGACATGTTCCTTTTCATGGTTCAGTTAAATTACAACTGCGAAAGGACATAAAAATTCTTCAACATGCAGTTTAGACACTTTAAGGCTCTCTAGGTATATGATTTAAACAATTAAGCGCACCCGAATTCGCCGATAAACCTTTTCGGTTTGGAAGTTGACCAAGAAATATGGGCACGATTGCTGAGAGAATGAATGTGTAGGGGCTGAGCCGCCATTAAAACCTCTAGTGTCTTCAAATATTCTTCTTCAAAGACCTTGAACCCTCTTAAAGTTGTAAGAGGACAATATTTTTAAAAATATTCAAGGAACTTTTATTGAAATAAATGAAGGGTCTTCACTTATATTTAACGATTGTTAAAAATAATTCCCATTTTTTAAGGAAAAAATACAAATTCGTATATGGAAAGATCAAGAGGAACGACGGGGAATGGCAGTTTTAATTGATTTTGAAAAACATATTGAGTTGCTGAATTAAACGAGTTTCCAAGACATTAATGACTAGTGCTTGTATTTATCCTCAAATTTTTTCCCATTTCAAACGCTCTTAACTATAATCAGTAATTGATATACGTTTTCTAACTGGAACTTTGTGACAAAAGTAAAAATCAGTTTAACAAAATGTCCGAAAATCAGCTCCTTTGAAACACTAAATATTCAAAGCAACAATTAACGCAAATTGTAGGTTAACAATCCGCATAAAATCGCGTGTTTATTATGTCAACATCATTGCAATTGCTAAACAGTCATCGATATTCAAGTTTTGAACCAGCCTCTTTGTTCATTGATAGCTAATAGAGTTCTTTCGCTTCACTGAACTTTGAAGTGACACCTGCCTGAAAGCTCACTTGTGGTCAAAATATTCTGATCTAACAGTGTAATTTAAACCTTTGAAGGTGTCAACTAAAGAAGACCAAAAATGCACTCCAGTAACATTACAAACATCACAAACTCAACCGAGCCCTCCTCCGTGGAATCTGTTACGTGGATAGAACAGTACGAAGAAACAAAAGCTCTCTACATTTTCCGTGTGACTCTCTTCTCCGTGATCATCTCGGCCAGTTTAATCGGCAACTCCATGGTTTGTTATGCTGTGTGGAGCATACCTTCTCGTAAGCCTCTATCCTACCATCTCGTCGCTAACATGGCCTTTGCGGAAGTCCTAAGTAGCGTCTGTTTGGCCGTCATGTTTGCGAGCTGGCAGAATCCGACGGACGCCGTTCTTCAAGAGGCCGCCTGCGTTTTGAATACATTCCAAGTGATTGCTCTTCTCGTGGTGACCTACTCACTGGCTGCCATCGCTTTCTATCGTTACAGATTCATTGTAAACCCACTTCCACGTGGACCATCAGTTAAGAAGATCACAATTCTAACCATAGCTGGGCTGTGGCTGTTGTCATTTGCGATCGCCTGTCCCTTTTTCATCGGTCTCAGGTTTAGAAATGGCAGATGCATCGAGCTGCCTATCACAAACAATGAGTACTATGCGATTATTAGATTCATCTTGAATTACGCTTTACCTTATGTGATAATGCTGGCATCTTACGGAGCAGTGGCGTGGAACTTGAGGAGGCGAATTGTGCAGATTAAAAAGAGAAATCGCGACTCATTGGTTGTTACATGCTCTTCTGTTGTGGAAACTGAACTGCAAGAGTTACGAGACGACACGAGAATGGAGGAACGAAGAAGTGTTCTGCTCGACCAGAATAACCGGAGAGACAGTAAACCCGAAAACACAGACCTGGAGAAAGATTTGCTTAAGATGATTTTTGTGCTCATTATTATTTTTGTTGTTTGTTATTTTCCGTATCAAGCCCATTATGTGTGGGAAAGGGTTTGTAAGATCAATGCGTATCAATTTCGACATCATAATCTCTTTATGGATTATAATTTTATTTTGATTTGCCTTCCCAGTGCATTACATCCTTTGTGTTATGGAACAATGAACAGTTTTTTTGCTAAGGCGTTCTCAAAGATCATTCTGTGTAGATCTTGAAAATACGATGATGAATATGTTCCTCAAGTCGAAAAATTCCTTGCTCAATTTGGAGCAAAATTCTTAGTTTTTTTTTTTTACATTGTTGTTAAATCAAAGCGGTTTCCAGCTGCAAGTTTTGTCATCTTGAGTTGTTCCTCACCGTTTTACGCCGTTCATTTCTGCTGAGTTTATCTCAGAAGTGACTTGTTAAATAAGTCATTATTTCATACACGGGCTGATCATAAAGATAAATGTTTGTGCACCCAGCGTATTTGCGGCAACAACGATGGTGGACGATACTTTTGTGCAACCTTACAAAGGTGAGCCATATAACAAAAGAAAACTAGTGGAGTAAATTTTACTTAAATTGCATGATAAAATTTTTCCTTTTTGTTGCTAACAGCGAATTTGTAAATCATTTTTCCGTTTTATTGTTGTGGCATCCAATAAATTTAAAATTACAACGAGTCGGCGAAATTTTAAGACATGCCTAAGCAGATCTAAATATAGAGACTGCTGCTATTTAGAGCAGGCGCATTTAGCATGAAATTTGTAAAACCGACGAGATGTGAACATGTTCAACACGAATGGTTTTCATAGAACTTTTACAGAGAGCGTTCGAAAGAAATAAGCTTGGAAAAATATGATTATCCTGACTTGCAAGGCCAATGCGCCATTTATTATAAAGTTAAAGTTGTCAGTTGTTTTCACTGTTGGCTTATTGTCTGCGGTTTTTAGACATGTTGTTTATAAATGATAGGCACGTCACCCACTGGTCTCTGTTGACTGATCATGCGAACCCTGAGCAATTTTCGATTGAGTTTTAAAAACAATCCGGGACTGCGTTGGTTTTGCTTCAATGCGCTTTGTGCTGCTTCGAGAGAACTTGCTCCATCATCTTTAGGTAGACTTTAAAAATTGAAACCAATTATGGTTTCTTTTAATTCATTTTCCACTCTTAAAGTTGTTGACTACTTGTGATGTCAATGTTTTCACTGCTTAGCCATTGCTATCGGTTTAGTTTTGGTTTTAGGAAGTTCAAATGGAACAGCGCTCTAATTGAGAAGCCGTTGCAGAGATTGGTTCATGTCAGTCAAGGGATATCGCGTTCAATTCTGTAGTTTTAAACTTTTGATATCGAGCAGTTAAATTTAAACACTGGTTATGTGGTCAATCAAAAATCTAGAAACGATAGATTGGAAGTAATCTTTCAGTTGGCTGTTTCCTCTGCTGCTTTACTTTGTCTAGGAATAACTTAATTTTTATGAAAGAGAACGACGAATGTCATGTAGAGGAACTGAAAATAAGAAAATCTAACTTTATGCCGAATTCAAGAAAAATAGAAATACTCAGTGGCAAAATAGAATACAAATCAAATTAATAGATCTGGGAAACGCTTATTCTTGTGGGTCTGCATAAGAAACATATTCTACCTGTAGGACTGGGCTGAAGGGCAAGAGATTATCAGTTTTTTATCTCTTGCTGAAGTGTGAATAATTGTGTGATGCAAATATGGTCTTGTAGGGGCGATGTAATGCTAGTGAAGTTGTTATCATCTTGGGAGTTTTTTCGCTTATTTCGAGTTAGAAATTTGGTAAACAGTGGTAATTGAAATAGTACTGTGATGGAAATATCGTATTTGGAATGTAAATAATATTGTAGCGTTACTTAATATTCGCTGGCTGTAATGCAGTGGCTCTTTGTTTTTCTTTTGTAAAGTTAAATTTGTATTGAATGAAAACATATTGTAGATTAAGAAGTGTTTGAATTTGGTTTTCGCACAATATCATCACGGAATTATCAAACCTGGTGTCTATGTTATCTTACTTAGTCCTCGGCTTCGGCAATAACTCAGACCTGGGCGATTTTGATAATTAATGATATCCTGCTTGACTTCATAAACCTCTTATAAAATAAATGCTTGACTGATGTTAACGAATCTCTAACTCAAACTGGAGAACATCCAAGGGACATGTTTGTTTGTTCATAACATCGAAACAGCGAATATCTCGCGGTAAGCTATTCGTAAACATTTTTCCTGCGAGTTGCTAAATATTTGAAGGAAACTAAACACAATAGCCTTGATTTGGAGCGAAAACATGCTCATATATATTTGTCCTTGGACATTATTTATTCCTGAGGCTCACATCGTCGTTTACATCAGGACATAATCTAATTGGGTAACCTGTTGTTAAATCTGGAAATCCAAGCAAATCTTAGCAGTCAGAACCGTATTCGATCAAAAAACTAACAGAAAACATAGATAACGATGGCCAATTTGGTTATTATCCCTGCTTTCGTTTCAGACTCTCATATCTTTCCTATTGCAATGGTGTTTCTCGGATAACACATTCCGTAAGGGAGCAATATATTCGAACACATTTTAGGGAGTAGTTGGTATTTGTTTTTCTTCATATATTCCAACACATTTAAGGGAGCAGTAGGTATCTGTTTTTCTTCAAATATTCGAACACATTTAAGTTTTCAGAAAGTTATAGAATTAAATTAAGCTTCGTTGTGGACTTGATAGGATAATTCAGTCATGTATACATGTAGGTCAACAGTTTAATGCCGAAGACGAGACAGGTAGCAAACTGATACCCATGTAGATGTAACACACTCGAGAGTTTTTCACGCAAGGCTAAACGTATTTTCATCACGAACAATTTTTTATGTTTCCCGGCCGAATGATAGAGTTTTTAGATATGACCTTCACTCAAGCATGTGTTTAGCGGCATCACCCTAGTATATTAAGCTGTCGCTTGTCAAGTTCCCCACGTTTTTCCCCACGTACGGTAATTTCCGTCTCTTTACACTATCATTCCTAATGGCGAAGGCCTTCTGGCCCTTAAACATTTTTCTGATCAACGTACTGTGAAGGAACCTAAATCTGAAACACTAATACGCTTAGCCGAACTAGTGCTCGCACTCAATTGTTTTTCATTCGGAAACAACTTCTTCAAACAAACCAACGGTGTAGCCATGGGCACCAAAATGGGACCTAGCTATGCCAATCTTTTTATAGGTTTTGTCGAACATCAATTTTTCAGCCAATACAACGGGTCCAAACCTGAACTCTACGGTCGCTACATCGACGACTGTAGCGGCGCTACCTCCTCTACCAGAGAGGAGCTCACTCAATTTATAACCGCAGTCAATTCTTTTCACCCGGCTCTGAAATATACTTGGGAAATTTCTGACAATTCTTTATCCTTTTTAGACGTCAAAGTTTCAATTGAAGGTAACGGTTTATGCACTAGTGTGTATTACAAACCTACAGAATCGCATAATTACTTGTTATATTCGTCTTCGCATCCATCTCACGTTAAGAATTCCATTCCTTTTTCTCAGTTTCTAAGACTTCGTCATTTACGTAGTAATGACTCTGATTTCCACCACAAATCAGAGTCAATGTGCCAGTTCTTCGATAAACGTGGTTACCCTGTTTCCGTCGTTCAAGCGGGTTACCACCGCGCTCAACTTATTGATCCACATTCAGCACTACAAACGTCGCATAAGGAAGATTCCGACCGCATTCCATTCACTCTCACGTTTCACCCTCACAACCACTCAGTTAAATCCATCATTCTTAAAAACTTTAAATTACTTCAAAACGATCCAGAGACAAGCACTATCTTTTCGCAGCTTCCGCTCATTTCATTCAAACGCGACAAAAACATAGGCAATTTTTTGGTCAGAAGTCCTTTTCAGACTAATGGCCAACCAGGCACTTTCAAATGCGCTCGTGCACGATGCAAAACGTTTCCTTTCATTCACAACACTGATAAAATATCGGGACCTAAACGATCCATTAAGATCACCGATTACTTCACGTGCACCTCCGCCAATGTAATCTATTGCATAACTTGCACTTATTACAAAAAGATATACATCGGCGAAACAGGCAGAAGACTAGGTGACCGATTCCGAGAACACCTTCGAGACGTGGAAAGGAATGACAAGGACACATCGAAACCAGTCGCTAGACATTTTAATTTACCTAATCATTCTAAGCAACATATGGCAATCTGCGGTCTTTCCTTGCACTTAGGTGGCACGGAAAGCCGTAAAAATCTTGAACAAAAGCTCATCTTTCAAACCGGCAGTCTAAATCCCACAGGGATCAACGAACGCTTTTCATTCCACTAATTTATTCATGTTTTTCTCGTTGCCATGCTCCCACCAATAACGTAGCTCCATTTTCTGCCTTTAAAAGCACACACAACCCACAATTCCTCTATTCGCTCCGACGAAGGGCTAACGCTCGAAACGTCAGCTTTTGTAATCATTACGGTGGCCAATTTACCATTTCAACTTTGTTGATATATCCAAATTGTTTCCCAGTTTAGCCGCGCGGGAAACACATGTTGCGGAAACAAATGTTGTTCCTCGGAAACAAAAATTGTTTTTGCCTGCAGACAAAAACATTTTTGTTTCCCGGACACAAACTTTGCGTTCGAATCATATGTTTCCCAGTTTGGCCACGATGAAAACAATGTTGAGTAATTTCCAGTGGCGCTCGCACATTGAAAAATGTTTCATAGCATCGGTGAGCAGGCAACAATTAAAATGGCTTACTGCGAAGAAATTCAAGCAAGTCACGCTCAAAGAAAGGGAAAGAGAAGGGAAAGGGAAGGGAAAGGGAAGGGAAAGGGAAGGGAAAGGGGAGGGAAAGGGAAGGGAAAGGGAAGGGAAAGGAATTGGAAAGATGAAGAAATTGAAATGCTAGTCACGCTGTACGAGGAAAGGCCTTGTCTCTGGGACGTGCGTCATAAGGACTACATGAATAGGGACAGTAAGGAGGTGGCGTATTCGCAAATCGATCTACTGATGAGAAAAAAATATGATATTAGCCGGGAGGATTACAAGAGCAAGTTGAAAATTATCAGGTCACAATTTATAAGGGAACAGGCCCTGGAAAGGAAAAGTCCGGTCAACAAACAAGCGATGTGTACCACTCCTCTTGGAAGTGGTACAAGAGGCTGAAGCTCCTTATTTTTGTGCAGAACGCCAGAAAGGGCTATGACACAATGAAAATGTGAACATCCTTTGATCCCCAGACTTCCTTGAAGTCAGTTTATTCATACACGCATGCGTAGCTCATTTGTTTTCGGAAACAATGTTTCCTCGTTTAGCCACTAGGGCAGGAAAAGATTTTGTTTGTTTTCCGCTAATTTAACCACCCCGGGAAACACAACAGGTAACAATGGTTCCGCAACAAAGTTTCCTAGTTTAGCTAAGTCCTTAGCACTTTGAGTTCAAGTGTCCTATGAATGCATTGGAGATGATCTTAAAACAAAATGGCGCCGATTAGTTTTTATCGCGTTTTACCCCAACTGGTAGTTGCGCAACCCGTATCTAGTGGTTAAGTGCGTCATTCCCCTTTGAAAATTGGTTAATAAGGGCTCAACTGTATATCTTTTTTTCAAGAATTAGTTTCGCATTTGATCGAGACGGATTAATATGACAAAAACAGTTGAATATTTATGGTAAATGTTATAGCTTTGATCATCCTAACTTTTTTTTTCCTAATGTCCTTGTGTATGGAGTGGAAACTTCTATGATGAACTGGTTAAGCCGCGGAAAAGTTGTCAGCTAGAGCTGTCAAGTGCAAAACCAACCTTTTAAACTAATGACGACTGAAACTCTACGCTTACATGAAGTTACTACTTCCGCAACTGTACTTACGCCTACTTCTAGTTACTACTCCGCTACTGAGCTTGTCAGCATGTACACTCTTTAAGCTTCTGGTAAACATATTGAACTGGAAAAGTTGTCAGTAAGAGCTGTCGAGTGAAAAATCAACCTTTCAAAATCCTATCCGTAATGACGGGCGAGAAGCTAAGTACACACTGAGTAACAACTTCCTCTGCCACACTAGTAAATGTGTACAACTTCCGTAAAGGAAGTTGTCAAGACTAGAAACTCATGGATTACTTTTATTTCTCTAGGTAAATTAAGTTACAAAGATAAAAGGCCTTATCTTTTGTCGGCAGGACCTCCAGTTCTCTACTGAAATATTCAGTTAATCGTGCTTGGGAGATCATTTTCTGATAAACAAGTAGAAAGTTCTTGCGCCATCTTTACGAGATATAGTGAGTGTTGTTTTGGAAGACTGAGAGTTTACAATAACCGCAGACAAAATAGGATTGGTGTGATGAAATTCAAATCTGGATTTTTGTAAGTGTGGTTTAAAACAATTCCCAAGCCAAGAAACTAATTTTGACTTCTTTCTATGTAAAAGACAGGAATTTGACTGATGATATTGATCTACCCTTGCAAATAACCCTAAGGCATTAAAATTGTGCCGTTCACTTTTGATCAAATGTGCAACGGTACTTCTTAGGATACACGTGCAGTAACAAAAAAACATGTTAGCTCTGGGGAGCTTTGTGAGTGACGTGAAGAAAGGCCGAAGTGCTTCTCTGTTTTTTTAATAGGCTGACGGCTGGTGCTCTCAGCAAATTGTCACATGTGTGTTTAAAGAGCAGATGCATATTTTCCGCTTTGAGTTGTCTCTACAGAGTAAACTTCTCTTTAACTTTTAAAAAATCAATATGCCGATTGAAAGGAAATTTTTATGTCGCAACCTATCCGAAGTGAATTTTGCTTAAAGCATTAGATGCGTCGTAATCGATATTTCGCGTGAGTTTTTCTCCCTTAAAACACTAAATGAAAAGCCTGCACCGCGCAGATTTTAGTTATAATTGAATGGCAGCCAGCTCAGAATTGAACTTTATCCCTATCTATCGGTTGGATATCTTTAATAATTTACCACCATGACTTCCTCTGACAATGTTTACAGGGTTATTTATACCCCACGAATGTACTTCGGGAATCACTGGGAGTTGCGATGTTTGTGTGATTTAAAACTGTTGCATTGATTTTGGCCCTGTACCAGCTGAGTTTGTAATATCCGCGCGTCGTTCTCGGAGAGATCTTTGACAATAGCAGGTTTTATAATTTATCATTGAATCGTCATTCATTTGTCACTAGTCTGAAAATTTGGCGTGATTTGTGTTATTCAATACTCAAGAAAGAAGTCGTCGGGGAAAATATTTAAAAAGTCTTACTTGTAGTGATGATAATCGACAAATGTATATCGAGGTACGAGATACAAGATACGAGGACAGCAATAACAAATTTATTTATAATTAAACCAAATTGAATTTCGTCATATGCATTCATCTATTCACGGCGGGGTTTAAAATTTGAAGCGGTTTGTCACGTTCAACATCAACAAAACAGTCGAGAGTAAGACTGGGGGAAAGTCTTACTCTCGACTGTTTCTCACTATAATATCTTTTTATGCTTATCTCTCTCGCAGTTAAGGTGTCAACAACGAGGACAAGAAACACAACAAGTGCAGGAAGACGAGGAAATAATGCAGTTCATCAACGATACGAACATCACAAACGCAACCGAGCCCTCCACCGTGGAATCTATTACGTGGATAGAACAGTACGAAGAAACAAAAGCTCTCTACATTTTCCGTGTGACTCTCTTCTCCGTGATCATCTCGGCCAGTTTAATCGGCAACTCCATGGTTTTTTATGCTGTGTGGAGCATACCTTCTCGTAAGCCTCTATCCTACCATCTTGTCGCTAACATGGCCTTCGCGGAAGTCCTAAGTAGCGTTTGTTTGGCCGTCATGTTTGCGAGCTGGCAGAATCCGACGGACGCCGTTCTTCAAGAGGCCGCCTGCGTTTTGAATACATTCCAAGTGATTGCTCTTCTCGTTGTGACCTACTCACTGGCTGCCATCGCTTTCTATCGTTACAGATTCATTGTACACCCACTTCCACGTGGACCATCAGTTAAGAAGATCATAATTATAACCATAGCTGGGCTGTGGCTGTTGTCGTTTGCAATCGCCTGTCCCTTTTTCATCGGTCTCAGGTTTAGAAATGGCAGATGCATCGAGTTGCCTATTACAAACAACGAGTACTATGCGATTATTAGATTTATCTTGAATTACGCTTTACCTTATGTGATAATGCTGGCATCTTACGGAGCAGTGGCATGGAACTTGAAGAGGCGGATTGTGCAGATTAACCAAAGAAAGCGGACCTCGACTGCCGAATCGTCTTGTGTTGTTCAAATCGAAGATCAAATGGAGCTACAAGATTTGGGAGAGGATGCGAGAATGAAGGAACAAAGGAGTGTCGTGCTCGACAAGAATAACCAAAGAGACAGTAAAACCGAAAATACAGACCCAGAGAAAGATTTGCTTAAGATGATTTTTGCGCTCATTATTATTTTTGTTGTTTGTTATTTTCCGTATCAAGCTCACTATGTGTGGGAAAGGGTTTTTAAGATCAATGCGTATCAATTTCGCCATCATCAACTCTTCATGGATTATAATTTTATTTTGATTTGCCTACCCAGTGCATTACATCCTTTGTGTTATGGAACAATGAACAGATTCTTTGCTAAGGTATTCTCAAAAATCATTCTCTGTAGATCTTATGAGTAATGTGTATCTCAAGTCGTAAGTAGGACATTGGATACGCTTACTCATTTTTAAATAGGACTCAGTAAAAGTCCGGGACTTGTCAAAGTGGCGCTGCAAATGCCGCCTGGCAGCCATCTTGGACTCGAAAGAAGTAATTCTGTCAGAATATTTCTTAAATACAATTTACACATAGTTAATCGAGGGGAATACACCCATCCAAATCATAAGAAAAGTGTAAAATTGAAACCTCCAATTAAGTACTGCTCTGTATTCATCGATCAACACTAAGTTATAATGAGGATCGTTTTCAGCACGCACGGATTAAAGCAAACCGGCCTTTCCGATTGCCATCTTAAATAACGACTTCTTGCCGCCAAATGCATTTCGTATAAACGCTCTTCAGAATTACTATATCTCATGCGTGGCCTTGGTTGTAAATACGTTCGCCTTTCATAAGGAAAATTACTAAGACTAGAAAACTTAGAGATCATTTTCTGTTCACTCAATTCGTTGAGCGAAGTTTGCCAGATGATTTATAGTTTCAACCATTGTATGTAGAAATAAAGCTGATTAAAGGGTTTTAAAATGTAATCAGCGACTGTAAGAGTTCTCTGGAATACTTTAGGGAAACACTCGGTGAGTTTTTCTGGAAGGGTTAGAACATCAAAAAATGCATGTATAGAACTGATTCCGCAGAGATGTCGGGTTAAATACACGTTTCAGCAAGCAGCCAAACCAGCGCCTGGTTCGCGTCTGCATTACAATTCACGTCAGTGAGAGCACTCGCGCGTCAATACTCTCCCAATTATGGGAGACGAATATGCGTTGGACAGCAGGGGACAAAACTTCGAGAACAATGTAAAAAGCGCATAGGATCATCATAAAAAAAAAAACTGGTGTAAGTACTTTTAATGCTGAGCGTTAGTCGATGTGTTTTAAACATCTTCAGGCCCACAGACATGGTGACGATCAGAAGTCAAAACACATAGTTTGCGGCTGATAGGGCTAAAGAATAATAGGGTCTAATATGAAAGGAAGAAATGGGAGAATGTTCCTTCATACATCTCTTAGATGCTCCTTCAGTCGGTAAACATTACATATTCATCAGATTCAATTGCAAATTTTTGAACAAATATCAAAGTACAGACTGTATATGGATGACATTTCTACAAGTTCTAACAAATAACGGAACTCAGTTGTACGGTCATGAAATTGCCTGAGCACGTGTTCTTTCGGCAATTTAAGGTGATCACTGATTCTTTTAAAGGAAATAACAGGAGTAAAAACGCATTGATCTCAACAATAATATGATAACCGTCATCAAAAAGGGTTGTTCAATTTGAATTAGAATGTGCAGAGGCGTTTCCTAGGATACGAGCGTGGGTGAAAGGCATCATGACACTTTCATTAGCTATGAGTGAGTTGTGCGAGTAATAAGTTGATAGGCGCCTTTTTCAGTGGCTGTAAGCAGTTGAGGAGCTTTATCTTAGTGCAAATTCCCGATTTAAAAGATTTCCGCTGTCGCGTTTTCACAGTCCACATGCGTAAGATTGCGTTTAAAAAAAATTACGCACGTTGAAATGAACGTTGACTAAACGTTCCCATAATTCCACTTCGAGGTTGTTTTCAAGACGTTTCCGTGCGTATTAAGCACGTGGCAATCTTGGGGGCGTAGAGTTTAACAGCTTTTAACTTTTACGACCATGACACCGTTTTTCGCACGCGTTTTTTACGCAGCAGTGGAAATTGCTTGCGTGGGCTTTCTTTACACGCGTTTTACTTACGGGAAAACTTATGCAACACCGAAAACACACCTTTATTACTCTGGTAGCACTTGAACGGCTTTTGAGGAAGTAAAATTCGTTAAAAGCTCTTGTTAAGTTAAGTGAAAATCTGCTGGAAAGGCTGGCGAAAATTGAGTAGCAGATAGTATCCTGAATATTCAGAATGATTTCAACTTCCTCTGTTATTAACACGGTATCTTTAAACCACAAAATTGTTTGAAAGATTGACTGAGTTTGCCAAAAAAAATTCGGCATTTGCAGAAAGTTTGGATTCTAAGTTGTCTGTTGTTGTGTAGACAAGCTGTGTTTGCACAGTGATTCACAGAGAAATTTTCCCGCGCGATCGTTTGACAAGACCAGCTTTTTAAGAACAGTTTTTTCGTGCCCTTTGATTGCCGCGCTGGTTTTTCGATACTAACAAAGACGCAGAAAGGACATTTTTAAAATAAAAAAAGAATCTTTACACGACGGTTGATCACATACGTTTTCGCTTATAGGGTTCCTAGACTCTTCCTACTTCAGCTGAAAGATAATGCTTTTTAAATCTTTCTCCATATTAGCAGCAAGTTTTGATATCTTCTAATCGCGCTTTCGCAAAGATTGATTCGATGAAGGAAATAGCATCCTCATAAGAAACAAGCGCCATGAAAATGAATGAAACGAACTAAAGTATGGCTGGTTTAGCTTCTAAGTTTTCTAAGCTTCAATTTGCCACTTTTTTCTTCTAATAACATTTCTTCCCATGAGTTGTTGCAAATCTATCTTACTGCAAAATTTTGCTTTAATACGCACGTTATTTATAATACAGCTGTACTCGTAACAGTATATATACTCCACAGGACTGTCTTAGAGAAATATAAAATTTGACATCTCTTCTGTAGCAGTACTGTCAAAGTCTCATTTCGCTCGACTAAAGTTAAAAAAATTGAAATATTTATTTAATGGAATGATACTACTGAAATAGGCTCAGCTAAGGTTAAAAAATTGAAATATTCATTTATTGGAATGATACGAAGAAAGGTCGAAGTTGATGCCAACTGGAAAGCATACTAACCTAAGCAATAATTCACCACCGAAATAAGACATTAAATAATTGAATTCATAAAATGATTACGACGGTCAGAAGGATAAAAATGGAGCCAACGAGAAGGTGGGAAAACGGGAGTGACCAATCAGCGATTGGTTTTTTAATATCTGAAAGCTGATAGTTTCGAAAGAAACTGTTTGGGGCTGCGTTGGTGGGGGTAACGAAATAATTTGCATATATCAACAAAGTTGAAATGGTACACTGGCCACCGTAATGATTACAAAAGCTGACGTTTCGAGCGTTAGCCCTTCGTCGGAGCGATTAGAGGAATTGTGGGTTGTGTGTGCTTTTAAAGGCAGAAAGTGGAGCTACGTCATTGGTTTTTAATATCCTTCGTTTGATCGATCGGGAAGGTAGCGAAGATTTTCTAAACCAATTATGGAGCATTTTGACGCACCGCGAACTTCATTTTTGAAAGCCAGATAATCTACCAGAAATATACAGTACTTTATTATCCAACTACATCTAGACGAGTACGAATAACGCCATAGACGAGTACAAATATCACGCGGTATTTGTACTCGTCTATTGTAGTACCGGTTAAACCACAGGCAGCCCAAGCTCACTACTAGAAAAGCGGACGTGACTCTTACCGTGTTGCGCAACGTTTTATATTTATAAAGGTTTGTAGGGGATGTTATCGGTTTGCCTCAAAAGAGAGAAACAAATGTCTTGTTTTGAAATAAAATGGGCTTACCTTATTGCCTTGTTGTTTTCTTTGTTGATTCCTAGCGTCTCAGACCATTTTGAAGCGTTTTCGGCGAGTTAGCGCTATGTTAGTGTTCAACTAATAAGACCATTTTGAAGCATTTTCGGCGAGTTAGCGCTATGTTGGTGTTCAACTAAAGTTGAACATAGCCCTAACTCGCCGAAAACGCTTCAAAATGGTCTGAAAATAAAGGGAGTCGTAATTTAAACTAGGATAATTCTACGCTACAAGTAAAGATAATTCTAAGTTGAATTTAAATTAATTAAAAAAAGGCGTAAATAGCTAAGAATGATGATGTAACCAAGGATAATCTTAATTTAATATTAATATAACAGTAAAGCTAATAGGTTATTTACAAGAAATATCTTATATGTATCTCCTAAGATAGTTTTAAACTACAAATAAAGATAATTCAAATAAGGCTAACATTGGTATAACTTTAACTAAGGAAGGATATAACTTGGAATAATTTAGAGAAAAAAAATAAAAGAAACTAAACTACTATTAAACATTTAATCTATTTGTCAAACTAGTTACTAAATCAGCTATTTACAGAGGGATTTTGATAGTAGTATTAGTTAGTTGACACAGTACTGGAGCTTCCCATGAATTCTTAAAGTTAGAAAACCGAGACGAAAGTGGTCACAGAGAATTCTCCTCTTGATATCATGGAGGATGTAACGGATTATACCCTCATGACTTTCATTTCCATCGCGAAAAGCAGCATTATTGCGAAATTTCCAAATGCCATACAAAGATCGTTTTGATCAGAAAACGGGCCAGTCGCGCATTTTTTGGGCTGACTGGAGCCCATTGAAAAAAGAAAACAGAAGTACAAGACGGGAAGAAATTACCAAGAAGGGAGGAGATCACAGGAGATAAATACGACCACAATTTTTTAGCAAGGGAACAATTAAGAAAACATTGATCAATTGTTTCTTTTCGAGAACAGTAGGCACATTTATGAGAATCAATATAGCCCCAATGTTTTAGGGAATCGCGGACTTTTATGGCCCGAAGGACAATTGACCATAGCACATCATTCTTATAGTTTTCAGAAAGGTCATCTCTAACCAATTTCCAAAGATTGTCAAGTTTGAAATCACTAGGGAGAAAGGGGGACAAAAAACGATGAAGAATCGGGGAAGTAGAAATCTCTCTTAGCAGGGCCTGATAGCATTTCTTAGGGGTGAAATCAAAGTCTTGCCACTCTTTGCGGGATACAATCCCGCGAAGAGTGGTAAGCGCCGAAAAACATTTCTCGTAATATGGTGTGGAATCATGCAAACTCGGAGTGGTATTGTCACGAAGAGAATGCCACTCCGGCCGAAAAGAAGCAAGCCTAAACCCTGGTAAGTATTTAGTTAGGTAAAAGGACTTTGATTCGGGGTTAGAAAGATTAGACACTAGAGAAGCTAACTTTAAGGAGTTGTCGAAAACGTGCAAAGGCTAGCGTACTCACGATTTATTTTCTTGGTTCGATTTTGCTATTACACTCCAATTAACTCCCTCTCACAACTCTCACGAAAACACACACCACGTCTCATTGCGGTAAGCACGTGGAGCAGCACCATGTATGGGGCGATAAGACACGTGCTGCCTACATGCGGTTTGGCTACGTAATAGATTAATAAATGTAACGCACAGTTTCCAACACCCTCCCCCATATGACTTGGGAACAAGGCATATGCAAGTGGAACTGACTCCATAACACAGCAAGAAATAAGTATAAAAATAATGTTTCTTTAGTAAACACATTCAAGTGTCTTGCTCTGCAATGTCCTGTATTCGCTGACGTGCTGCCACAGCTGCATCTCGCCGCGGCCGGAACTCCAATACAGTTGGGTTCAGAGGTGGGTCATTACAAGGCAGAGGGTTTCGGTCGCAGGACAACTCCAATGGATAGAGATGTTGGATTGGGCGTTCCATGAATCCTCTGCCTGCTCTTAATTTCACTGCCCTAACAACACCATTACGTCCACTGAATAATTCTTCTACTACCCCCATGGGCCACTGATTTCGGTTTCGCTCTTCAGACTTAATGATAACAACATCTCCTACGGACAAGCTGTTATATTTGGTGTTGTGTTTAAGTTGATGCCTCTCTCTCAAAGCTCTAAGGTATTCTGTGGTCCAGCGACGCCACATTGTATCTTTGGTAGCTATCAAGAATTTCGCACGTTTCTTCAAGTCGCGGTCTTCGAGCCGATGTGGCTCGAACTCAGGTAAAAAATGTTAGCATTCAGAAACAGGAAGGAGTTGGGTGTTAGTGCAGGGAACTGCAGGTCATCCTCCACGTAACTAAGAGGTCGATGGTTAAGCGACACTTCGATGGCAAGGACTACTTCGCAGAGCTCCTCCCAGCTTAGCAGACCCTGACCCACAGACTTGTAGAATGAAGACTTGAATAAGCCAATGAGTCTTTCGAAGTGTCCTCCCCACCATGGCGCTCTACTCACGTTAAAGCGCCAAGTAATGGATTGGTCACTCAAGAATGAATGGAACTTCTCATCCTCCTTCACTATCGTCAGTCACTTTGCCGCAGCTGTGAACGTAGAACCGTTGTCTGAGTAGACAAGGGATGGTCGACCTCTCCTCGTAATCAGACGTTTAAAGCTCTTGATAAATTCGCTTGTTTCTAGGCTGGGAAGCACTTCCAGGAAGATTCCGCGGGTAAGACAACAGGAGTAGAGTATGACGTAGGCTTTCATCTCTGGCTTGCACTTGCCACTATACTTGATTGGTCTTGCGAAGTCCACCCCGATGACATCAAAAGGTGTACTCCCTTCTGTACGGGACTTCGGTAGATCACCTGGTGGTGGGTCATGAAGGGCCTGAGCTTGGAATCTCTTGCATCCAAAGCAGTGCTTCACTACTCTCTTAGCAAGCCGCCGAAGTCTTGGCACTCAGAACTTTTCTCGTACTTTAGCCATAGTCATGCTGACTCCCCCATGGAGAGTTACCTCGTGCGCTTGCTTCACTATTTCCACTCTGACAGAATTAGAATCTGGTAAGTAAATTGGATACTCACCCTGAATGCGACCTCAGCATTCCAATACACCATCGGTGTTCAGTTGCAGATTCAGTTGTTCCTGGTCACGGGCAAACTTGATCGTCTTTGCCCCTTGGCTCTGCGCTCGCTTGATCCAGGACATTTCTTGTTGCTGAATTTCCTCGGTCGTAAGAGGTCCTATGATCCTCTTGGAAGGGTGACGAGAATTGTGATTGAACCGCAAGATCCATGCACAAATTCTCATGGCTTTACGCAAGCCGAACTTCTCGAGAACAGTGTCAAAGTCATTGTTTGCTTCAACACCGAGCGCGAAAAGTTCTCGTTAAACCTTCTTTTCAGCATTGCTGTCATCTGTCGCCTTTGTCACAATATTTGCAGGCCACTGAGATCGGTCGGATAACCACGGTGGACCTTTCCACCATAGCTGTGCTTCATTCACACTGCCACCTCTACTCCGCAGATCAGCAGGGTTTTCGGATGTCGGTACATGTCTCCACTGCGTGTTCGGGTGGCTCTGGATCTTTTTAACCCGATTAGCCACGAATTCGCGGTACTCCCCGTCATCGTTCAGCCAGTGTACGGCTACAGTGCTATCGAGCCAGCACTGTATATCCTCTGTCATACTGAAGCCTTCTAGCGCAACCCGCACATTTGTAGACAAGTTTACTGCCATATGGCCTGACACGAACTCCAAACGAGGAATCGTCAGACTTTTCTTGGCAAGGCGGAATTTGGCGGCAATCAGACCCTGTGTCACGCCTGACGCCTGTGTAACCACAGCATACACAGCAGCACACACACCGTGAATACTTGCATCACCAAATACATGAAGTTTAATATTGTCGATCGGCTCCTGGTACTCAACAAGACTGCGAGGAAAGTACACATCATCCGGTGCATTCTTCTCCCATTTTAGCTACCGTTTCGCAATCCCCTCGGGAAGTGGGGTATCCCAGCTCAACTTCATCTCACTGGTTTCTGGATAGATTTGTTTCTCCTCTAACATTGCAGGTCACACAAGTCCTCGCGGGTCATAAATCTTCGCTAAGTTGGCGAGGATGCCCCGCTTGGTCAATGTAGCAGGCTGAGATGGGAGTGAAACATGTAAAGTGTCATCCCCTTTGTCCCATTTGAGTCCCAGTAGTTTGCACTCTCCACGAGCTGATGATGCACCAAGCTGTTGTTTAGCAAACGAAGGCTCGTCATCGGTACAGTCGCCAGCTAGTTCTGGCACGTTTGAGTGCCATTTGTGCAAGGTGAACCTTGTACAATTGAAGATCTCTACTGCATGATGTTTGAGCTGTTGCGCACCTTCCATAGTAGTATCACCGGTAATCAAATCATCTACATACAGACCGTTCTTAATTTCTTGTACAATCCCTGGGTACTCAGACCGCACACTTTCCAGGTGTTGTTGTATCGCGGCATTGAGTAGGAAAGGAGAAGGGCCAAGACCAAACACCACTCTCGTAAACCTCAGCACTTCTAGTTCTTCGGTCGATTTGTCTTTAATCCAGTGGAACCTCAATGCGTCACGTTCAGCTTCCTTAACACGTATCTGTAGGAAGGCCTTGCGCATATCTCCGGCAACTGCAATAGGATGGAATCTGTTGCTGACAATAACATTCCATAGCTCATTCTGTAGTGGGGGGCCAGTGTGTAAACACTCATTCAAAGGCACACCGTCATACGCACGGGCCGAGGCGTCATATACCACTCGTAGCTTGGTTGATTTGGCATTCTCGCGTATTACTGCTCGGTGGGGCATGTAGAATTCTTTGCCTGTTACCTTCGCTGGTGTCTTCTCAACCACACCTTCCTCTAACTGTTCCCGAATAATCTCGTCGTACTGGTCTAGCATATCAGTTCTCTTTAATTTCCGTAGAAGAGAGTTCACTCTGCACACAATGCCCGCACAAGTATTGGGCAACTCAGGACAGTTCCCTTTCCAGGGTAGTCCAGTTTCGTATCGGCCGTCTGGACTCCTAGCCAGTTGCTTCTTAAATTCCTCGTGGACGTCGCTCTGGTGAGTAGATAGTTTGTCCTCTAGTCCTAAGACATCTAGGGCGCAGAGTCGGTTGTGATCCACCGTAGAATTCACGGCAAGGTACGCGTTGCCTAGATCTGTTCTGGGGGACATTATAGTCCACCCGAAACGTGTACGCTCTGCTACTGGATCTCCTCTACGTCCGACCCGTAAACGATCACTTGTCCGTATCTTGGCAAAGTCATTAGCGCCGATAATCACGTGCACAAGTAAGCGAGCCTTTGTATCACTATCGTCCATTTTAACGCCTCTCAGGTGAGGGTGATTTTTTACGAGGTCGGAATACCTTGGGTTGTCTAAGGTCAACAGTTCCCTTTTTTTGATTTTCGTGACATTCACGTTTAGGGAGAAATCTTCAGTCACGGAATGCAGGATAACTTCGTATACTTGCATAGTTCTGGTTTCAACGCCTGTAAGCATGGCAATTTGACGCAAACTCGTACTCTTCCCTTTAGCTTTAAGTAACTCAATCGCAGTTGACGAAACATACGAATGGCTAGCGCCACTGTCCAAGAGAGCTCTGAGTTTATATCCACCCATGTTTATGACTACTACGGGATGAATAACACTGGAATCGCCCATTAAATTTGCAGTCATACCTGGTTCTCGTCTCTCCTTCCTGTCACATATCGAAGTGTGGTGTTTCCCATCGCAAATTTTGCAAGTATTTCTGCTCTTACAATCGCTGGCCCGGTGTTTGGCTCCGGTACAATTGAAGCACAAGCGCTTATCGGAAAGTATTTTCTTCCTTTCTTCAATGCTTTGGACGTTATCACAGTTAATTGCTTTATGTTCTTCGCTACAACAATAGAGACACGCCCCTGGGCTCGCCCTCGACTGGTTTCCGGTTTCTTGTTGTTTGGCAAGAAAAGCTCTGGACTGATCTCGACAGAAATTTGAACTCTTTGATGTCGGTTCATCTGAAATGGGATTATTAGTCGTCCACTTCTCCAACGCCTCTAAGAATGCTACAAAAGTCCATTCACACCAATTTTCATCTATCATAGCAAGTTCGTTCTTTATTACCTCAAGTTTGTCGAATGTAAATTGAACCGCTGCGTCCAATTTGGATAAGCTCTTCAATGTTCGCAATGACTCTACATTGATCAGTAGTGCTTCGTAAAATTCAAGTATCTTCTTTACGTTTCTCTCGCACATAGTGGGTAGTTCCAAAATATCCCTAACCTACGTTCCCACGACTTCACTCGCTTTCCCATATCTTCTTGTGAGTAAATGTTTAGCTTTTTGGTAACCTTCAGGCGTAAACGGAAGACCGTCGATGAGATTTCGCACCTTCATATTCACTAATTCCTTCAAGTAAGAGAACTTTGTGACTTCAGGGGCACTGGAATCATCAATTTGACTTTGGAACTGTCCCCAAAAACGAAGCCAATCTTGCGGCGTCCCGTCAAATTTTGTGAGCTTGGGCATTCTCTCACGAGCTTGGGCATTCTCACCACGTTGCTAGCCATTTGCCCGTGCATAGTTTCCGGCGGTTCCGTTTGAGCTTGTTTCAGCTCCAACTTCTTCTTCTCAAATTCTAATTCCCCCGCATGTGCTCGATTAAAAGCGTCTTGTTGTTGCACCATTTTCTCTTTCTCTAGTTCGACTTCTCTCTTGTGCTCATAGAGCACGGTTGCGTGTTTCAGATTACGATCGATTTGCTCAATTCGTTCTTCCAGTTCGCGTATACGAGCGTCTCCTTCGTTAATGACTAGCTCGATTTCGTCGGCCCATTCTTGTACCGCTTCCTCGTCTTCGCCATTCGTGAACTTTTGTTCCTCAATGGAATCGTTCAACTTCACTACCGTGGTCACTAGGGCTTCAACAGAAACTTTGTGCCTCTCAAAGGCCGTTCGGTCGTCTTTCTTTAAGAAATCTCTTCTCTTCTTCAAGCGAAAATTCAACGTCTTCAATTTGCCCTCAAGTTCGGCAATCTGTTTCTCCATGATTTCCAACGCTGTCCTGGCGGGGTCACCACTCTGTCGAAAACGTGCAAAGGCTAGCGTACTCACGATTTATTTTCTTGGTTCTATTTTGCCATTACACTCCAATTAACTCCCTCTCACAACTCTCACGAAAGCACACACCACGTCTCATTGTAAGCAGGTGGAACAGCGCCATATATGGGGCGATAAAACACGTTCTGCCTACATGCGGTTTGGTTACGTAATAGATTAGTAAATGTAACGTACAGTTTCCAACAGAGTCACCTTTGATTTGGAAATCGAAAATTCCGAGGCCACCTTTGTTGAAAGGCTGGTGGCAAGTCATTCTACTTACTGTCTCAATGCGAGAGCCCCAAATAAAAGGCCAAATTAGCGAATTTATTTTAGAAATAACCCATTGAGGGACACACAGGACGGAAGACAGGTAGAGAAGTTTGCTAATTCCTAAGACATTGACCATAAGGGATTTTCCGACGAGCGAAAGGGAACGAGATTTGCAGAGATTAAGATGTTTTTCCAACTTCTCAAGTTTTGGTTGCCAATTATCCACTTCAGTATCATTGCCGAAAACAACACCTAAGATTTTCATTTTGGTTAGCCACCTGAGGCCATATGGTTGGTCATTCCATGTACGCCATGCGCCCAACCACATGGCTTCCGTTTTGGCAACATTTAGGCGCGCTCCAGAACCGCGTTCATAAACGCTAATGGTATCAAACAGAGATGCCAACGAACGAGTGGATTTAACAATACAGGTCGTATCATCAGCATATATCCCAACTTTATATCTTATTCCGCGTGCACCGGGTAAGAGAAAGCCTTCTATGGCAGGATTGTTCCGGACTTTGCAGGCAAAAGTTTCATGCAACGCATAAAATATACAACAAGGGTCGGATAAGGAGTCTCCCTGTCTCACACCACGAGACAAAGGTATCGCCTCGGTTAACCATTCATTAATAATGATTTGCATGTTAGCACCATCATATAGTGTGCTAAGATAACCCAGTGGCAGAAAGATGAACCGGTACGAAAACGGTTTAAGAGATTCATTAAAAGGTTGCGATTAACTCGATCGAGGACTTTCTCTTGATCGAGGCTGAGTAGAATGCCAGTTTCATTAGTTCGCTCAATATAGTCTAAAGCATCCCGCAATAGGTGTAAGTTTGACGTAATTTTCCGACCAGGCGCAGAGCAGGTTTGATCAGGATCAACGATATGCTGTAAAATCTGAGAGAGACGGAGAGAAAGAGACTTGGAGCATACCTTATAATCGACATTTAATAAAGAAATTGGTCTTCAATTTTTAAGATCTTTGCGATCCCCTTTCTTGAAAATGACTCGAGTGTTACTAGTTTTCGTAGACTCGCACATCTCTCCAGCTTGGGAGCATGCATTAAAAACTTGGCACAGATATGGACCCAAACGGTCCCAGAACTTCGAGGAAAATTCGACCTTAAGGCCATCTATATATGCCAAAAATACTGGAATGATCATTTTAGGAGGTGGTCTGACAATGCATCATATCTGCAACGCCAACCTAATGGTGACTTACCTTCTTCAGTTTTTCTTCTTTTCCCTGAAGTTTCTTCTTGTCTGCATTTCTTGTCTTCTTGTCCGTATTTCTTGTCATCTTGTCTGTATTTCTTGTACTTGCCTGGCCTAAGTAAAGATGAAGTCATCACCGACAGCAGTGACTGTTTGATTTGCTCACTTTTTTAACATTATTATTATTTATCGAAGTAGTGAAAAGAAAAAAAGTGGGGCGTGGTCCACGTTCTTTAATTTAGGCGGTTCGTAACGTCATTTTGCAGAGGACAGAAAATACCTCCAAACACTAGTGTACTACAGATTGTAAACTTTGATTTGAAATCCTTGTTTTGATAGTAGATGCCCAGGTTTTATAAATTGCTGAACGGTATTTAATAGGTAACTACTACAAGTAATAAATTGCGTGATCAGCTACCTTTCAAATTTGGCCGTTTTACTTGGATAGAATAACATTTCTCTGCTTTCATAGGCTTTACTGTGCGCCAACCGGTTGGAAAACGATTTATCGGTTGAATACCGATATCCACCTTCCCAACAACCGAGACCTAATTTACTCAGTTTAGAGATCCACAGTTGAAAATAAGTCTCCTCTTGCCTTCACTAGTAAAGCTATTTTCATTCCAAGGGGGTAGGGTGAAGTCTGCTTACAAAATAGTCTCGTACTGATGTGCTTGACCATCACATTTACCTCCCACCCACCCCACCCCCAGCATTTTGTGAGGTTTCCATTTTCGTTTCGACGCGCGAGTACCCAAAACATACCTCCGTAGATACCTTTAATTAAAATAATTTTTTAGGGATTTGTTATAAACTCGTAAAGAGAGTTGTTTGATTCTTATTTCGGCTTTTTAATGACGAAAAGTGTTATTAACTTTTGCACAAGGCTGGGACGAAAGAGAAAATCAGAATTCATGCGACGATTCGAACCAACGACCTTCAAATCACGCATAGTTATGTTCTATCACTAGGTCTCGTTACTTAGCTAAGCCTGTACAAGGTTCAAATATATTAAGTTTCCAGCATGCTGTTAGAATCAGCAAGAGATGTTAGATGTTGTTTGACAAGATTATGTCATGGTTTTGTTTCATTGTACAGCGTAATGGTGCCGACTTCTCTGTGTTTGTAAACACAGGCCAAGAGTTTGACGGAAGTGACTCAGGTGCCAGGCCTGATGAAGCTGTTTCCTGGGGAAAAATTTAAATGAAGGCTTCGCCTGTAAAGGTAAAAAACAACTTCTCAGTATCTCATGAAAAAAAATTGTTGACAGGAATGAAGGTAGCAAGTCTGTGGCAGAGTTCGGAAACGACCAACGGAAACGGAAAATACTTTTTTTAGCCACTCGCTTGCTTACAAATTTCCATGACCAAGGCGTCCTATTCAAATTACAAATGATGTGCAGTAACGTTTTATTTTCCTTTTTGTCAAACTCATTGCATCAACCACTATCAGACTAAATGCTAAAAAAAAAAAATTAATGCATGAATAAAACCATTTCCACCGAGTGTCAGGGTGTTTTACTTGAATAACTAGTTATGAAAGTTCTAAAACTGGCGCACTTACGAAAGTAGCCTAGTAGAGTCTTAAACCACTATGGGGAAGTCAATGATTATGTTTGTACGCGATTGTTTTAGGGGTGACTTGCAGTTAAAATGGAATACAGGTGGAAGAGTGAATGAGCTATTTCTTATTCCATTGCTAATATAAATGTTAATTATTTCCTTCTAGGTTTACTCAGACGCTGCCCTCGTTTATCCGCTTTTGGTGGCGGAGACCTTTTCCCAGAATTTTGAAATGGATACCTAGGATTGAAAGAGTGTAAGGGAAATGGTGAAGAAAATTAAAACATCGTTAATGGAGACAAATTTTAAAGCTTCGAGTAGGCTTTGAGCTGAATGAAAAGATGGCGCGCGTAGTAGTTTGCATAAACAAAGGTTCCAATATTCGTAGGTAGTGGAAAATAAATATAATACAATGCCTAGACAACTGCTCACACTTGAATTCCTGCCGGAACGTCAAAATATTGGTGCAATTAACGATTAAGAATCCCAAGGAGTATTAAAAGAAGAAACTGAATTCGAATTTCCTCTTAATTGCGCAATTTTAGCTTACGAGGAAACTTTTAGATAAAATGACAACACTTGCTGTCGAATCCATTTTCCTACAAATCCGAAATGCGAAATAGGACTTCTCGGGGAATTTGTGCCACGGAAGACGCGGTGAACGTTTTATGTAAAGTCGCAACACAACGAAACCTCGATCGCGGAACTTGACTTTCGTGTACAGTTTTGCAATTGCTGGGAATATTTTTTAAACGTTTTAAAAGCGACTAAATCAATGCTCCGGATCATCCGATGCGAAGGTTCAGTCGCAACTCGCTTTCAATTTTTTCCCTCAGTTTTCCAAATAACGACTCCTCTTGTACACTTATCATCAAGAAATGATGGTGTTTTTTTAAGCTTTGTTCATTGAGAAGCAAACCGTATTTGGAAGGGTCGAAATATTTCAATTCTGTATCTTATCGATTTGAAAAGACTGAATTAAACTCAGTGCCGGGGAGGAAAAAACATTAGCCATTACCGCGCAACTCTCGGTTTCAATTGTTATGATATTGATTGCTTTCTGATTCTATAACTTGAGGAGGAGGTTGTTAAACAGCGACATCTTGGGATCTCGTATTTGCTTTCGGAATGAAATTATTTATTGCCAATTTGACTTTTAATTTCCGTCGCTGTGTATCATGCAGGTAATTAATAATCCATGCGCTTCATGCTGAAGGAAAATAACCTTAAAAGCTCATTCAGTAGGGAAGAGTTTTAAGCTACTGAAAATATTCATGACAGAATTTCAATGCTGTTTTCATTTTCCACAGAGTTATTCAGAGGTTATAGCTGTTCTCGTGTGATTATGTGTCTCCACTTTCTGTGTTCAGTACTTTAAGATCCGAGGCGATCGATGTCTCATCCTCTTTTTTTGGTAAATATGTGTACATCTGGCGGTTAAAAGGTGTTCCTGAACGTTATGTCATAACTATTATTCCTGATAATCACTGATCGAAAGATCAGCTTTCAGTACTTTGATAGCGAAAACAAACGAGCATTAATTAAGCGCCCAGCCTGTTTTTTTTTTTTTTTCACAAATGGTTTCTTTAAAATCAGTTTACTGAAGATGAGACAAGGAACTTCTTCTTATCGGAGGTATTACGTTTAACAAAACTTTTCAAGTTAGTAGGACGTGCTAATTAAAACACTTTACTGCATGAAAACGAACATGAAATAAATTGTCATCCTAAATTATAAGTTACGTAAAAACTCAGCTTTTTCGATTTGTTTATATCCTGACAGCTTTAGAACTGATGCGTAATTGTATTTTCGAAACAGTGTTTTATGCAGGTGAGAATTGTCCGTTAGGTATTAATATTTCAGTTGAGCTTTGTAAGCCAACAGGCGGCTGTCACAATGAAAGATAAGTGGAAGCACGCAGCGAAACTATAGGAGGGAATGGCAGGTAGATACAAGATAGTTTATTTTAGCTTATTCAACCTTAGACAAACCTTGTAGGACTATTTCTGTCACATTTTTCCTACTTTTCCTCTCTTGAATTTCGGCCTTCAAAGTTTTTTTAACGAAGAGAAAATTCGGTCGTAACCTAAACCCGTGTCCAGCTTGTAAAGTGTATTTACTGGACGCTTCGGAATTAGTGCAGAATGGTGTTATTTTCCTTTAAGTTTTGATGTGGCGATCCTCCTGTAGTTTTGCTAATGAATTTGAGACCCAAATGCGTACCAAATCACGCGGCACGTTTCTGGGAAGTTGTTAAGAGTTATTTCAGACTGTCGATGCAAAAGATGGAAAATTTGGTCGTTCGATGAATAGAAGCGTGTAATGTTTACGTAGTTGTATTTAAACCAAGTGCTTTCTCATTCTAGTGGCCGAAATCAGGCTTGCTCTTTTTCTCAGGTGAATTGCTTACTGAAAATTTCGCTAGAATAACGAAAGCCATCTTCCACCGTAACCGCTTTGTTTGAATGGGTGAAACAGTATGGGTAAAAGGCAGCAGGACTGTCGAAGTTAAAGTGCAATGCGTTTTACAAGTTTACAATCTGGATATGGTAAGCAGTATGTTCGCCAGTAGTTGAAGGAAATCACTCAGTAGCACAATGAGAAATATTTAGAATCCTAAGTTGCATCTTTTTTTTTCGTTGGTATCGTTGTTTCTTAGTGTCGAGAGTTTTTGAAGTCCTTCGAAGACTTGGAAACTTCCATGTGGTCAAGCTGTATTGTCCATTATTCTAGTTTGTTGTTGAGGCGAAAACGATTGTCCCAAATTTTTCACCGTGTATGCTATTATTGCAAAGTCGATTAAAATTTTCCGTAAAAGTACTATTCTGCGCCTCGGGATTTTTTTTTAATTTGGTAAGGCTCGGTATATTTGAAACGTACTTGAAGAACCCATTTCAGTGCTGCGATGTCCATTTTTCATTTCCAGTCATTCACAGGCCAAAAAATGAAAGACAATGACGTGAAATATTATCGTTCTTTTCGTTATCAAGAAATATACGTGTAGTGAATTCTTTACTTCCAGGTAAGCTCTTTTTCGACATGATACGATATCTTTCATATACTGCGCGACGAATCGAGATACTAGAGACCATAAGCAGTCGGGACGGTAAAGCCAAGGAAAGCATCGATTAAAAACTGAATTTCTACTTCTTATGTGTTTACCGTCTCTTTCGGCGCTACGCCTCAACTTCAGCACAACGTATATAAGTAGCGTTGAGTTCGAAATGGAAATTAAAATAATTTGCCGTTGAGGTTTCCATTCGCAGACGACGCAAATTTTGGCGATTTCACGTTGCTATTTTGCGAGGACGAATAAGAAATGTACAAAGTTTTAAAACGCACGTGCTGGGCTATTGCTTGCCCATTAGATCTATGGCTTTGCCACCTTGTTGCTGTGGTTTGCTTAAGGTCCATACCGTCGCCACGAAGGCGTTTGGCAAGAAGAAGGAATTGAAATTTTAATTAGGCACCAGCTGACTGTACGCAGAATATCAGCAGCGTTGGGAAACATTATATGATATTTTCGTACAAAAAAACAATTAGTTGCAAATGCCGATAATTCAACAATTTCGTAAGGCTTTCATCTACCTGCAACAGTCACCTTGAATTTTATATTACAAACAGATTCGATTGTTGGGAGAAATTCGTTCCATTTCATGGGTTCGAATCCCGTACAGGCCTGAATTTTTATTTCAGGTCTTAATTCTACTATTGCTTAAATAGTGCTCCTCACTGTGAATATCGTTCTCATATGCATTTCTTTTACCGCAGTTCAAATATATGATTTTCATATATTAAATTCATTCCAAGTTGTTACTTTATCGAGGCCGCGAAACGTGCATAAAGAAATCATGGATTTGAAGCTCAACAAAGCTGCTTATTAAATTTGTGAGTCAGACGTTTTCTCTTTCATGGTTCAGTTACATTTCAATTTGCGGAAGGACATAAAAATTATTCAAGTGCCTACCAAACGTTCATTTTGCACTAAATTATCACATGGTAGGTTAAATTTATAGGCAATATTATATTAGTGAAAGATACCTATAGCCATAGGTAAATGCTATCGGGAAAGCTAAATTAAAGATTACTCAGATTCACCTACAAATATTTCTCTTGCAACATCCTCTGGTTAAAACAAAAAATTTCCGCGATTGATTAATGGAGCCATTTCCCGCAACATACAGTTTGGAGACCTCCGAGGCTCCCTACGTATATGATTTAAACAATTCACCGCACCTTAATAAGCCTTTTTGGTTTGGTAGTTGACCAAGAAACATGGGCACGATTGTTGAGAGCGTGAATGTGTCGGGGCTGAGCCGCCATTAAGACCTCTAGTATCTTCAAATATTCCACTTCAAAGACCTTGAAGCCTCTTAAAGTTGTAAGAGGACGAGATGTTTAAAATTATTCAAGAATCTTTTATTGAAATAAATGAAGGGTCTTAACTTATATTCAACGATTGTTAAAAATAATTCCCATTTTCAAAGCAAAAAATACAAATTCGTCCGTGGAAAAATCAAGAGGAAAGAAGAGAATGGCAGTTTTAATTGATATTGAAAAACAGATTAAGTTACTGAGTTAAACGAGTTTCCAAGATATGAATGACTAGTGTTTATATCTATCCTCGTCGATAGTATTATTGTACATCTGTCAATAGAATGAATACGTATTTCCTTTGTCAAAAATGGCTGTTATCTGGCGAGGGAAAGACATATATCTTACTAGACGTTTTGTTATGTAGTATTTGTTTTGTTGTGTTGTATACTACACAACAAAACGTCTGATAAGTTATTTATTATCCAACACGCCACACTGTTATTTCAGTGCGGGCGAATTTCGCGGATATTAGGAACCTTAAGCAACCACGACGGCGACGGCAACAAGGACGTAGAAAACCAAGAGATCTAATTGGTAGAACAATAGCTCAGCACGTGCATTTTGAAACTTTTTATATTTCTTAGCCGTCATATGCAAAACAACAACGTGAAATGGCGAAAATTTGCGTCGTCTGTGAGCCGAAACCGCGACGGCAAATATTTTAATTTCCATTTGGAACTCAACGCTACTTTTATACGTCATACTGAAGTTGAACTGTGGCGCCGTATGAGACAATAAGCTCATGCAGCTATTTTTGAAATTCTAACTAAGAGTAGAAATTTATTTTTTAATCGAAGTCTTCCTTGGCGTTTCCGTCATGACTGCTTAAGGTCCCTATTTATTTATGGGAAGTGCGTGACAGAAGCATGCGAGGCGGAACGGAATTGGCGCATTGTCGTGTTACTGTTTCTTTTTCCTTCAATAAATGGATGTTACTAAAATTGGTAACGGGGAACGGGGAACGGAGAACGAGGAACGGCGAACGGGGACGGGTGTACAGAGGTACACTGATTTTATCGCTAGGTCGCCGCTTGCAGCGAAATTAGACGACCCGCTTTTATTTAAATATTGCCCAGGCGAAGCCACGAAGCCTAGTATTCCGAGGCGAGAATTTGAAGTCAACGTTTCTGCAATGGCTGCCCCATTTGTTCTGACGTCTCTCTTTGTTTTTCCTTCCTGAATTCTGCATCTTTTGGCAGAGTTTGGGTATGTTGGTTGTTTGCATTGCCCAACAGCATTTTTGGCAGATAAGTAGCAAGGAGGTAATATCTTAGATTAACAGAATTGAGCTAGGAAACGTAATAACCAGCCTAGTTATTAAAATTACTGCATGCAGATATCTACTTACCTTACTGCAAAATAACATCGGGAACATATCTTTGTATCGACCCGTAAACTTCCATGTAAACAACAGAGAAATCAAACATTGACAGAACATTTAATAACTTTTAATTTCACAGGAAGACATGAGTTATGTCTTCAAGAATGTAGGTGTATGAATTCACATTCATGCTAATGCTTACAGTAATATTTACACTGCATTGATCATATTCAAGAGAAAGTCATTCCCATAATGGGCGTGAAAGTCATTCAGCTGTTTGCTTTACAACATTATTGATATTGCTAGGTTGTAACGGTGAAGATATTGGAGGTAAACTTCATTACCTTGCAGTACAATTACTCTATGAATATAAGAATAAATGCTGCGAGCTTGTAGTTCTGAGTTGATTGTTCAAATGTTGTGAATGAATTGTAAGATACTCATCTCTCCGAGGATTTGATTTCTATACAACCTGCGATGTGTGCCAGACATAAACTAAATTTATGAGGCACTCAACATTTCAAAGAAAAATCCTTCTATAAAACCTACACTTACCGTCCATGCTTTTTGCTCCGACGATCGCGTTCGAAGAGCGTGCTCAAAACTAGTTGCCAGACCCTTTCAGTTCCCTTTACTCCGCCATTTTGAGTTCTCAGGCGGGTTACCGCTGTACACCCGTTCCCCGTTCCCCGCTCCTCGTTATCAATTTTTTAGTAACATCCTCAATAAATGAAGAAATTTCCAGGTCGTCTAGCTGATTTTCTTCGTTCGATTCATCTAATAGACTTGGATGTATATTTTCCAGCCATTCTGACTTCCTCGTCAGAAATATGATTGAAATTGTCCGCCATTTTTTTTTTGTAACTACAATTCAATTCTTCGCTAGCGCGATGCGAGAAAACCTGTTTAACCGGTACTCTACAGTACAAATACCGTGTGATATTTGTACTCGTCTATGGCGTTAGTTGTACTCTACGAAGTGTAGTTGGATAATAAATTATCTGTAATTACGGTATTCAAAGATGACTCTCAGAAGAATAGCTGGATATGAAAATCGAAAGCAGAAATAATTTTTTTTCCATTTCAAACGCTCTAATAATTGATACTAGTTTTCTAACTGGAACTTTGCAACAATGGTAAACACCAATTAAACAAAATATCCAAAAATCGGCTCCTTTGTGATATCAAATATTTAAAGCAAGCACAATTAACGGAAATTGTTAGTTAAAAGTCGGCATAAAGTTTAGTCACTGCTCCATAAATATTCGCGTGTTAATTATTGTCGATATAATTGCTAAACATTCATCAATATTCAAACTTTAAAACAGCCTCTTTGTTCAGTGATAGCTAATATGGTTCCTTTTGCCTCATTAAACCTTGAAGTGACACGAAAGCTCACTTGTGGTAAAAATATTCCGATCTAACAGTGTAATTTAAACCTTTTAAGGTAACATTACAAACATCACAAACTCAACCGAGCAATCTCGTACGTGGATAGAACAGTATGAAGAAACAAAAGCTCTCTACATTTTCCGTTTGGCCCTCTTCTCCGTGATCATCTTGGCCAGTTTGATCGGGAACTCCATGGTTTGTTATGCGGTACGTACGATACCTTCCCGTAAGCCTCTGTCCTACCATCTCGTTGCTAACATGGCCTTCGCAGAGATTGTAAGCAGCGTTTGTTTGGCCGTCATGTTTGCTGCAAGAATGGAATCAAATAAGAGGAATCGAAACTACTTCGCTCTTCAAGAGGCTGCCTGCCGTTTGAATCCGTTCCAAGTGACTGCTCTTCTCGTTGTGACCTACTCACTGGCTGCCATCGCTTTCTATCGTTACAGATTCATTGTAAACCCACTTACACGCACACCATCATCAGTAAAGAGAGTTACAATTCTGACCATATCTGGGCTGTGGCTGCTGTCATTTGCAATCGCTTTTCCCTTTTTCATCGGTCTCAGGTTTCGGAGTGGTGAATGTGGAGAGCTGTCTTTCGTAAGCGATACGTACTTTGTAGCTATCAGATTCATCCTGAATTACACTTTGCCTTGTGTGATAATGCTGGCATCTTACAGAGCAGTGGCTTGGAACTTGAGGAGGCGAATTGTGCAGATTAAAAAGAGAAATCGCGAATCATTGGTTGTTACCTCCTCTTGTGTTGTGGAAACTGAACTCAAAGAGTTACGATACGGCACGAGAATGGAGGAACGAAGAAGTGTTCTGCTCGACCAGAATAACCGGAGAGACAGTAAACCCGAAAACACAGACCTGGAGAAAGATTTGCTTAAGATGATTTTTATGCTCATTATTATTTTTGTTGTTTGTTATTTTCCGTATCAAGCCCATTATGTGTGGGAAAGGGTTTGTAAGATCAATGCGCATCAATTTCGATATCATCAACTCTTTATGGATTATAATTTTATTTTGACCTGCCTTCCCAGTGCCTTGCATCCTTTGTGTTATGGAACAATGAACAGTTTCTTTGCTAAGGCGTTCTCAAAAATCATTCTGTGTAAATCTTAAAAACACGATGATGAATATGTTCGTCAAGTCGAAAAAGTCCTTGTTCGATTTCGAGCAAAATTCTCAGGTTTTTTTCCATTGTTGTTATATCAAAGCGGTTTTCGGCTGAAAGTTTTGTGATCTTGAGTTGTTCCTCACCGTTTTACTCTGCTCATTTCTGCTGAGTTTATCTCAAAAGCGACTTGTTAACCAAGCCATTATTTCAGATACAGACTGATCATGAAGATGAATGTTTGTGCAGCCTGCGTATTTTGCGGCAACAACGATAGCAAACGATACTTTTGTGCAACTTTACCAAGGTGAGCTATATAACAAAAGAAAGCTAGTTAAGTAAAAATTAAGTTTGACTTAAATTGCATGATAAATTTTTGTCTTTTTCGTCGGTGAGAAAGAATTTGTAAATCACTTTCCGTTTTATTGTTATGGCATTCAATAAATTTATAATTACAATAAGCCGGCGAAATGCCTCAACAGATCTAAATGTACCGACAGCTGCTACTTAGAGCATGCACATGTAGCATGAAAATTGTAAAACCGACGAGATGTGAAAAATTTCTACACCAATGGTTTTCATAGAACTTTTACAGAGAGCGTTCGAAAGAAATAAGCTTGGAAAAACACGATTATTCTGACTTGCAAGGCCAATGGGCCATTTAACCAAAGCTAAAGTTGTCAGTTATTTTCACTGTTGGCTTATTGTTTGCGGTTTTTAGACATGTTGTTTATAAACGATAGGCACGTCTATGGCAGGCCGTTTGTAGCAATATTAAAAAAATTCTTGCATTCAACCCTTTGACTGCAATTAAACCGTTCAATTTAAACCCAATTCAACCATTCAACTCCAAGTCAACCCCAATTCAATCATTCAACACCCCCATTCAACCATTCAAGAACCTATTTAACTATTCAACCCTAATTCAACTATTCAACCCCAATTTAAATATTCAACCCCAATTCAACCTGTGTATAATATTTCAATCCAAAGGAATATTTCCTTTGTACAATATTTCCAAGTAAACATAACAGACGTCTTAGGACGTCTTTCGTGTAATTGTACCAGGTTACTCAGTCCTGCAACCATCGGGTCTGAATGCGGGATTGAATGGTTGAATGCGGGATTGAATGGTTGAATGCGGGATTGAATGGTTGAATGCGGGATTGAATGGTTGAATGCGGGATTGAATGATTGAATGCCGGATTGAATGATTGAATGCCGGATTGAATGGTTGAATGCGGGATTAAATGATTGAATGCGGGATTGAGTGGTTGAATGCGGAATTGAATGATTGAATGCGGGATTGAATGATTGAATGCGGGATTGAATGGTTGAATGCGGGATTGAATGATTGAATGCCGGATTGAATGATTGAATGCGAGATTGAATGGTTGAATGCGGGATTGAATGATTGAATGCGGGATTGAATGATTGAATGCGGGATTGAATTGTTGAATGCGGGATTGAATGGTTGAATGCGGGATTGAATGATTGAATGCGGGATTGAATGATTGAATGCGGGATTGAATGGTTGAATGCGGGATAGAATGGTTGAATGCGGGATTGAATGACCAATCGACTTTCTATCCTTTCCACCCGTGATTGAATGATTGAATGCGGGATTGAATGGTGAATGCGGGATAAAATGGTTGAGTGCGGGATTGAATGATCAATCGACTTTTCACCCTTAAGGTTGTTGACTACTTGCGATACCAACGTTTTCACTACTTAGCCGTTGCTATCAGTTTAGTTTTGGTTTACGAAGTTTAAATGAAACAGCGCCCTAATAGCGCTTTATACTATTACTAAAAATAGATTTTGTTACGTGTAACCTATGAGACCCCCCGCACAGACTCAGACAAACATTGCGACCAGCTTAAGGAAATGTATGAGCGAGAGCTGTAAAATTAAAACAAAACGACGGAAAATTTCGTCAAAAATGACTTGGCGTTCTAAAAGGAAGCGGCATGGTTGGTACGAAACACTGTTGTTGGGGTGAGTGTAAGACAGACTCCAGATATGCAGATAAATGGTCAAAATCACTCAAAGAGTGAAAGGAATCGGGGAAGAAAGTATTCACTCCTTTTCCAAAACCTTCGCGAGACATGGCAATGTGCAAGCGTTGGCTTATGGCTTGTTCGCGTGAGTTTTTCACGGAGAAAAACATAACAAGAAACACTTACTTTATATTTGTGCTCTTCACTGGCCCGGCGAAAAAGGTCCAACAGCCGAAGTTCCCGATCCACTGAAGGCAAATCGAAGACCAGCGCAAGTAAGTTGAGCACATGTTCTTAATAGGAAAGCACCGAAAGAAAGAGAAAATCCAGCGTCAAAGAAACAGAAATTATTCAATGACAACTGCATAAACATTAACTACATAAAACTACATAAACTGGCATTTAATAGAAACACAACCAGTATTGAGTGAAATATACAAAAATCCGCCGCTCGTAACTTGCAAAAGAGGGCGATCGCTCAAAGACATACTCGTGAGGGCCAAACTTTGAATAGGCTATTCTAAACACGCGCTGGGGAGTCGTGTAGGCCTGTCAACCCCCTTTTTACATTGTTTACATCAGAATTTTCTTGAAGAACTTTGGCAGCAAACCATTTTCCATGATCGATTGCCGGATCAAGGGTGTGATAATTCTCGCATCTCACACAGTCTGTACAAGATCTTCTCGTTTACCGCTTAATTCTAAGCCCCTACATTTTAACCACCGTTTTAGCTGGTCTACAGTGTATTCTTCCTGTTATCTTTCAAATTTGGAGCCAGGAACGCCGTCCTCTTCGGTCAGAACTGTAAGGGAATAAGCGAACTACTCGCCATTTCCCTTGTAGCTCTCAAAGAAGTGGAGTTTGTTTGTCTGAGTCACGCGGGGGTCTAAAATTTCATGACGTAATTAGTATAAAGCGCTATTGAGAAGCCGTTGCAGAGATTGGTTCATGTCAGTCATTGGATATCGCGTTGAATTCTGTTGTTAAGAACTTTTGATATCGAGCAGTTAAATTTGAACTCTGGTTATGTGGTCGAAATAAAAGGAAGAAACGATAGATTGGAAATAATCTTTCAGTTGGCTGTTTCCTCTTCTTTACTTTGTCGAAGAACTAAAAATTGGCGCAAAGCTGTTGCGGTGTCCCTGCCTGTCGGCAAATCTTGTAAATCAATCAATCAATCAATCAATTCATTCATTCATTTTTATGAAAGAGGACGACAAGTGTCAAGTAGAGGAACTGAAAATAAGCAACTCTAACTTTATGCCGAATCAAAGATATATCGAAATACTCAGTGGCCAAATTAAATGATAAATAAATTAACTGATCCAGGAAAAAGCTTGTTCTTGTGGGACTGCACAAGAAATATACCTATGACACAAGGATTTGAAGCCATAATTGCTATGGAGTTCGAGACTTAAAGTAAAATTAAAAAGATTTCTTTAAGAAGAAGTGGATAATTCAGTTCCCCAATTTACCAAGTGTATGGATATGAAAAAATAGTTTGGTCGCTCAAGGCTTAATAAAAAGTTAATATAATGTTTAAGAGGATTGGGTTAAAGGGCAAGAGATTATCAGTTTATTATCTTTTGCTGAAGGGTGAATATTTGTGTGATGCAAATGTGGTCTTGTAGGTCTAAATCTAGTTAAATTGTTATCATTTTAGGAGTTTTTTCGCTTTCGAGTTAGAAATGCGGTAAACAGTGGTAATTGAAATAGTACTTTAGTGCAAATATAGCCAATGTATGGTATCATGAATATAATGAATATTGTAGCGTTACTCAATATTCACTTGCTGTAATACAGCGGCTTTTTGTTTTTGTTTTGTAAAAAACAAAAAAAATATTAAAAATATTAAAAATATTCAATAAAAATATTAAAATAGATGAATTAATTAATTGACTTGTACAATTTTTCGCCTATTTCAAAATTCTCAGGATCAGTTTTTCGGTATTTAACATAAAAGCACTTCCCTGGTCTAACCCTAAACTGATCTTATATCTCTTTAGATTTCTTGGATGTGAATTAATTGCACATCCTTAATAGTGTAATTTGAAAAAAAAAAGAAGGAAAAAAGAGAAAAAAAACAGGAAATATTCTGCGACCATTTTGAGCTCAGATTTGGTCCTAGAACTATCCAAAGTGCTTTGGTGTCCTTAGAATGCGTTATATAAAGCAAATATCTGAGTTGACCAGGTGAAAATCGAAAAAAGTGACACATGGTTGAAAAATTGAAAACTTTCCTACTTTGCCCACAGAAACCCAATAGCGATTCTTTGGCCTCGGTAAATAATCCACACCTAGGTTTTGATAATTAATGACATCATGCTTGACTTCATAAACCTCTTATAAATGCTTCGTATAAATAACCCATCTAATATTTTTGTTCGCTCGTGCTTGATCTAAAAGTATCACGTGAGCAAATATTTCCCTACTCAAACTGAAAAACATCCAAGGAACATTTTCGTTTGTTCATAACATCGTAACAGAGAACACTGAAAAGTGACTGATTGCACGCAGCAAAAGGTAAGCTACTCATGAACACCTTTTCCTGCGAGTTGCTAAATATTTTGTGGAAACTAAACACGACAGCCTTCATTTGGAGCAAAAACATGCTCGTATATATATATTTGTCCTTGGACATATCTATTCCTCAAGGCTCACATTGTCGTTTACATCAGGACATAATCTAATTAGGCAGCCTATTGTTAAATCTGGAAATCCAAGCAGATCTTAGCAGTCAGAACCGTATTCGATCAGAAAACCAACAGAAAACAGTTAACCTTGCATAGATAACGATGGCCATTGTGGTTATTATCCCTGCTTTCGTTTCAGACTCTCATCTCTTTCCGTTGCAAAGGTGTTTATCGGATAACACATTCCGTAATGGAGCAATAGGCGTCTGCTTTTGTTCACATACTTGAACACATTTAAGGGAGCAGTGGGCGTCTGCTTTTCTTCACGTATTCGAACACTTTTAAGGTAACACCTTTCAAAATGTTATCCACAATGACGGGCAAGAAGCTAAGTACACATTGAGAAATAACTTCCTCTGCCGTACTTGTGAACGTGTACAACTTCTGTAAGGGAAGTTGTCAAGACTGGAAACTCATGGATTGCTTTAATTTCTCATGGTACGTTTAGTTACAAAGATAAAAAGTCTAATATTTTATCGGAAGGACCTCCAGTTCTCTACTGAAATTCAGTGTTCAGTTCATCGGGCTGGGGAGGTCATTTTCTAATAAACAAGTAGAAGGTTCTTGCGTCATCTTTGCGAGATATCGTGATATCGTGAGTGTAGGTTTGGAAGACATAGAGTTTACAATAATGGCAGACAAAAAAATTGAAATTTGAATCTGGATTTTGTAAGTGTGGTTTGAAACGACCCCCAGGCCAGGAAAGTAATTTCGATTTCTTTCGATTATAAGACAGAAATTTGATGATATTGATCTACCCTGGCAAACAACCCTACAGCATTAACTTGTGTCGTTCATTTAGTGTGCAACAGTGCTTCTTGGATACACGCGTCGTAGCAAAAAAAGCATGTCAGCTATCGGGAGCTTTGTGAGTAACTTGAAGAAAGGCCAAGGTTCTTCTCAATTTTTGGAAGAAGCTAACGGTTAGTGCTCTCAACAAATTTCTGTTTTTAATTAAAGTTTTGAAAATGGCTCTATGTATTTACAGTCTCATATGGCGCCACACTTCAACCTCAACCTTACGTATAAAAATAGCGTTGAGTTCCAAGTGGAAGTTAAACTAGTTTGCCGTCGCGGTTTCGGTTTGAAGACGATGCAAATTTTGGTGAGTTCACGTTGTTGTTTTGCAAAGGATGGCTAAGAAATGTATTAAGTTTTAAAACGCGCGTGGTGAGCGATTGTTTTGCCAATTAGATCTTTTGGTTATCCAGATCCTCGTTGCCGTCGCTGTCGTTGTTTGCTTAAGGTCCTTATAATAATTAAATGGCAGATAGCCCAGAATTGAGCCTTATCCCTGTCTATCGGTTGGATATCTTTAATAATTTACCACGATGACTTCCTCTGATAATATTATGGCATCATTACACCAAATAAAATGTTTACAGGCTTATTTATAGCCTACGAATGTATTTCGGGAATCACTGGGAGTTTGTGTGATTTAAAACTGTCGCATTGATTTTGGCCCTGTACCAGCTGTTTGTAATATCCATGTATACGAGCGCTGTTCTTGGAGAGATCTTTAACAATAGCAGCATTATAATTTATCATTGAATCGTCATTCATTTGTCACTAGTCTGAAAATTTGGCGTCATTCGTGTTACCGTGCTTATTCGATTAAGCGCCCAACCTCGAATAAGCGCCCACCCTGAAGGTAGAAAAAGTTAATAAGCGTCCAACCTCTAAAAAGCGCCCATCCCAACACCTCACCCCCAAAAAGTACTTTTTAAGTGCCCAACCTCGAGTAAGCGCCCACCCCCTCCCCCCCCAAAAAATAATAACAAAGTACACAAGAGGAATACGGGGACTGATTATTACGGTACGGTATTTCTTTAATGGCTTACAATCTCTAGTTTCATTGTTTCAGTTTTACTTACTGAAAATGGTGAAAATGTAATAAGCGCCAAGCCTCGAATAAGCACCCACTGCGAATAAGCGCCCACCCCAAAAGTCCAAAAATGAAATAAGCTCCCACCCCAAAAGTCCAAAAATGAAATAAGCGCCCTGGGCGCTTAATCTAAGAAATACGGTACATGTATTCAGTACTCAACAAAGAGGTCGTTATAACGATCATAGATGTATATCGAGATATGAGATAAAAGACACGAGGACAGCAATAACAAATTTAATTATAATTAAACCAAAATAAAATTTATCATTCATATATTCACGGGTTTAAAATTCGGAGCCATTTGTGACGTTCAAAACAGTCGAGAGTAAGACTGCGGGAAAGTCTTTAACGAAACGGTTTCTCAACACAGTATCTTTTTTATGCTTATCTCTCTCGCAGTGGTGTCAACAAAGAGGACAAGAAACATCCACAACAAGTGCAGGAGGACGAGGAAACAATGCAGTTCATCAACGATACGAACATCACAAACGCAACCGAGCCCTCCACCGTGGAATCTATTACGTGGATAGAACAGTATGAAGAAGCAAAAGCTGTTTACATTTTCCGTGTGACCCTCTTCTCCGTTATAATCTCGGCCAGTATAATTGGCAACTCCATGGTTTTTTATGCTGTGTAGACCATACCTTCTCGTAAGCCTCTATCCTACCATCTTGTCGCTAACATGGCCTTTGCGGAAGTCCTAAGTAGCGTTTGTTTGGCCGTTATGCGAGCTGGCAGAATCTGACAAACGCCGTTCTTCAAGAGGCCGCCTGCGTTTTGAATACATTCCAAGTGATTGCTCTTCTCGTTGTGACCTACTCACTGGCTGCCATCGCTTTCTATCGATACAGATTCATTGTAAACCCACTTCCACGCGGACCACCAGTTAAGAAGATCAAAATTCTAACCATAGCTGGGCCATGGTTGTTGTCAATTGCAATCGCCTGTCCCTTTTTCATCGGTCTCAGGTTTAGAAATGGCAGATGCATCGAGCTGCCTATCACAAACAATGAGTACTATGCGATTATTAGATTCATCTTGAATTACGCATTACCTTATGTGATAATGCTGGCATCTTACGGAGCAGTGGCATGGAACTTGAGGAGGCGAATTGTGCAGATTAACCAAAGAAAGTGGACCTCGACTGCCGAATCGTCTTGTGTTGTTCAAATCGAAGATCAAATGGGACTACAAGATTTGGGACAGGACGCAAGAATGAAGGAACAAAGGAGTGTCGTGCTCGACAAAAATAACCAGAGAGACTGTAAACGAGACAACACAGACCCAGAGAAAGATTTGCTCAAGATGATTTTTGTGCTTATTATTATTTTTGTTGTTTGTTATTTTCCGTAGCAAGCCCATTATGTGTGGGAAAGGGTTTGTAAGATCGATGCGTATGAATTTCGATATCATCAACTCTTTATGGATTACAATTTTATTTTGATTTGCCTTCCCAGTGCCTTACATCCTTTGTGTTATGGAACAATGAATAGTTTCTTTGCTAAGGCGTTCTCAAGAATCATTCTCTGTAGATCTTAGGAGTAATGTGTGTATTTCTGAGGGGAAATCCTCCGTTCAAGGGTTCGAGAACTTAAAAAACTTGTTCGTGGACAAATGTTTGTATTTGCACTACTCCATCCCACCCCATGGGAGAACATCCACCACGCAGTAATCTCGTGCGTGGGAAATTAACGTCTCCTACCCCTAACGCTGAAGGAGACGGGGCCAACGGTTCATTCGTCCTTATCCGAGAAGACTAGAATATCTATCCATTTCTTGATATTATAGAAAGGCAGCAATTCACTTATTTTAAGACCATGAGTATTGGTCCGGCCGGGGCATTCGTACGGCCTGTTCTATTACAATGAGTGATGTAAGCTACGTCCAAAGGGGTAATTATGTCAGAGTATTTCTTAAATACAATTTACGTCAGTGCGAGCTTTTGCGTTAATACCCCATGTGAAAATCACAGGAAAACTGTAAAACTGAAACCTCCAATGACGTAGCACTCTGTATTCAAAGCTGAGTTATACTGCGGATCGTTTTCAGCAAGCACTTTTAAAGCAAAGCAGCCTTTCCGATTGCCGTCTTAAATAACGACTTCTTGCCGCCAAGTGCATTGCGTATAAACGCTCTTCAGAATTACTATATCCCATTTGTGGCCTTGGTTGTAAATAGGTTCGCCTTTTATAAGGTAAACCACTTAGGCCCAATTCAAACGTCGAATTTCACGTGCCGAACTTAACTCCTATTTTAGTCGACTAAAATAGTAAATGCAACATTTGATTCAACCTTCGAATTTAACTCTGTCGCATTCAACTCTGTTCGCTGTCAATATTCCCAGGCGCACTACTTAAGTGCTAGACGAAGACGTCTATTGAGCGTTTGCTTAATTGTTTTGCTGATGCTTTTGTTTTTGCTGTTTGCTTTTGCTTCGTCATCTTGGCTTCTCGTCATGATACTCTGACTTGATTCACTTTCCATCATTTCATTGAGACACGACCCAAAATATGCCACAGATTTTCCTACTTTCCACCCAGGAGTGCCCTCTTCGTTTTCAAAAACCTAACACCTCATACAAAAGTAATCACCACACGTCAAACAACTAAATTTTGTCTTTGCAAAGCAAGAACTGCAAATTCCTTCGTCTCCCACCATTTTTTTGTGCTGTTTTGGCTTTTTCGCGCATGGCATTCGCAGAATTCCTGGCGAGTTGTGGGTAATAAATGAATCATAATAATCTCCTATAATTCATGCATTAAGTTCGGCACATGTGAGATGCAACGTTTGAACTTGAATTAAATGTCGAACCTATATAGATTATTCTCTGTTCACTAAATTCGTTGAACGAGGTGTGCCAGACGATTTATTGTTTCAATCACTGTATGTAAAAATAAAGGCTTCCGGTGGTTGAATGCTACGCAGCTGATTAAATTTGATTTAAGGATGATGTAATTAGTAACAGTAAATTAAAGTTCCGTTCAGTGAGTTTTTCTGGAAGGGCTGGAACTTAAAAGAAAATGCGCCTATAGGAGGCAAAAAGAAATACAGTCAGTTGAATCTTCTAGTTAGCGGGCGTAGAGGACAAGTGACCTGAAATATGAAATAAATGATGTTTATTACATTTTTAGTAATACATTGCACATTTTAATGAAAATTATCCACAGATCTAGAGATGTCTAGATACTCACTTCAGCAAGCAGCCAAATCAGCGCCAGGTGCGCGCCTGCAAATGTTCTAGTTACAGGAGACGAATAAATTTCCTATCTACATCTATCTTGGAGACTTTTTATTCCAAGTGCTCTATATGGAATTGTGATTTGGGGGTCTGGACCCAAGCTTAAAGATCTAGAAATGATTCACATCAGGGCTGCTAGGCTGATTCATAAGTTACCAAATAGTTTTAAGGATAGTGATGTACTTTCTAAGGTTTGCTGGGTGCCTTTAGGGTATTTTTATAAGCTCCGTATCTTAACTATCACATATAATGCTTATTATAATCTAGGGTTGCGGGAAATTAATTGTTTGGTGACCAAGAACTCTAACAGCTATAACTCAAGGAAATCCCTGAATGTTGTACTTAATAGGCCCAAAACTGAACTGGGTCGTCGGTCCTTTGCTCATAGATCTGCAGTAGCATGGAATTCACTACCAGATAATCTTAAAGATTCTCCAAATTTGTCTATTTTTATATATAACTTAAAACAATCCAAGCAAACTGTCAGGAATATTAATTTTGAAAAGGGAGATAATGTTATACAAAACATGAAACCAAATTTTCACTATTACTAAAAATTTCATGGTTTACTTAATTTATTCAACTTATAAATTGTATCATATTTGTATTTTATATAATTATAGACTAATTACTTTAGGCAGGTCCACATCAGCTGTAAAGTTGCGTAAATTTTTAACCTGCGTTATCAAATAAAGTTATGTATGTATGTATGTATGTATGTATGTATGTATGTATGTATGTAATATCTGTTGAACAGCAGGGGGCAAAACTTCGAGAACAATGGAAAAACACCATCGCAAGCGTATCCTTCTTCCCTGAATTATTTGTTAGGAGGGTAGAGACGACTAAATTGCATGGATAATCATGATAAGTAAAAGACTGGTGTAATTGCATTTAACGCTGAGCATTAGTCAATGTGTTGTAAATACCCTCAGGCCACAGACATGGTGACGATCAGAAGTCAAAACACCTTACACTGAATTCAATTTTTTTGTCAAGAAACTCGAGGTAGTTTGTGGCTGATAGGGCTCAAGAATAATAAAATCTTATAAGGTAAATGAAAGAAAGAGAAGGGAGAATGTTGCTTCATATATCTCTCAGAATCATCCATTTGAGGAACTTGCTACAGAGGGACAACTGAAAATGTTTAACTGACGGCACAACTGTTTATACTATTTTTTTTTTTCACCAGGATTTTTGTACATGCCAAACAAAGCAAGATCCATGAAAACTTTGCAGATTAATGGGACAAGGGACAAAATTTGTGCCAGCAAAGGAAAAGCAAAAACAAGCCGTACCTACACGGTCTAACCATTTGATAACAATTAGATTATGAGCTTAAGATTTTAAGACGCTTAAATATTGAGTACGAATAATCTGATTGTTTTACTTCTTGTTCAAAACAGAAGGCCCACGTTTCTGTGTTTATTTTTTTATTACAACCGCATACTATTAAGTTCCTCACTTCACCGTCTATTTTAAATCTCAAACATCTAAAATCATGATTGCCTTTTTTACAACTTTTTTTAAGATCAGGAGAGGTGCAACAACAACCGTAGAGTCCGACATAATCTTTGTCAGTTCTTAAGCCAGCATCAAAAAGTATCATTTTGCTTTTTCAAATGAATGTTCCTAGTTTTACTCAGTTTAACTTCTTTTTCTTATTTTACTGTACCACTTCGAAAGAAAATTACGGCATGTCGTGTTTATCTGTGGAGGACGTGAAGCAAGGGTATGACGCAAGAACACAAAACTTTAACAAGAGACTTTAATTGAGACGCCAACAGAGACATGGCCCTGGACACGTAGACAGATTGACAGGCAATAAAATATCATGTTTAATTAGTGGGTTTTCTTAATGTATGTGTGCCAAGTTTTTTGTCATTGTTTGCGAAGAAAGTAATCTTCCGGTCCAAAATATCGGATGCTCCTTCAGTCGGTAAACATTACATATTCGTCGGGTTCAATTGCAAATTTGCAGACAAATATCAAAGTAGGTCAAACTACAGACTGTACATAGGTAATATTCCTTTAAATTCTAACAAATGACGGAACTGAATTTTCGTTCATGAGATGGACCTAGGTATTTGCTCTTTCAATTTCAGGTGATCATTGATTCTTTTTCAAAAGAAATAACAGGAGTAAATACGCATCCGATCTAAACGATAATATGATAACCATCATGAAAACGTGCTTTTAAATTTTTTATTAAAATCAACTTGACGTGCAGAGGAGTTTCCTGAGAGCATGGTTGAAAGGCATCATGACACTATAATGAGTTTTGAGTAAGTCGAGCGAATTATGAATTGAAATGCGGCTTGTCCAATTGTTGTAAGCAGTTGAGGGGCTTTTCTTGGGAAAAATATCTGATTTAAGAGAAAATCGAAAAACACCCGGAACGATCGGCAAAATGTCACGCCACCGAGCCAGATTTCCACTGTCGCGTTTTTGTGCACGCGCATGTACGTGCGTTAAAAAATGTCGTTGGAATGAACGTTTGGGTGCGTTGAACAGCCTTCAACTTTCTTGCACGGGTCAGCGTTTTTCGCACGAGGCAAAAAAAGCGTGCTATTGAATTTTACGTGACGTGCGTTTTCTTAACGCATGTTTTGCGTTAAAAAAAAAACATAGAAACTCACTTTTATTACTTCAGCAACTCTTGAACGGCGTATGAGGGAATAAGATTTTTTGAAAGCCCTTTCTACGTCCCAATCGATATTTCGCGTGTTTTTCTCCCCCAAAAAAGCTAGGTTAAAATTTTGCTTGCAAATTCAGCAAGATTTGAGTAGTGGACAGTCCAGTCCGTCTTTCGTTACGGTATCCGTAATTATTCATAACGATTTCAATTTCCTCAGATGTAGCAATGGCATTCTCGGGCTGAAAAAAAAATTCGGCGTTTGCGAAAATTTTTGTTGTGTAGAGAAGCCGTACGGTTTGCGCCATGATTTACAGTGAAATTTCCCGTGCGGTCGTTGGACAAGACCAGCTTTTTGAAAGTAATTTTTTTTGTTTCCATTGATTGCCATCGCTATTTTTATATTCAACAAGGACGCAGAGGGGAAACTTTTGTATATGAAAGAAAGAAAAACCTTTCCTCGATAGTTCATTGCAATCATTTTCGTGCATACAGTCCCTTGACTCTTCCTACTTAATTGACTCTTCCTACTGAATTTAATGCTTTTCCTTTCAGCCTTAAGCTTCCATGTTGGAGCAGGTTTTGATATATTCTTGTCATGCTTTAGCAAAGATTCATTTAATGATGGAAGTAACATCTTCATGAGAAAAAGGCACCATCAAAATGAATGAATTGTAATTAGTCTGGCTGGTTTGGCTTCTCCGCTTCATTTTGACATTTTTTTTCTATGATTACATTTCTGCCTGCCTATCTTACTGTAAAACTTTGTTTTAATACCCACGTTTGATTGTAATACTCGAGACATAAGTTACTCAACAGAGCAATCTCAACGAACAAACATTAGGTAACTTCTAAACAGTATTGTTAACGTCTTGTTCCACTCAGCTGGGTTTGAAAAAAATGGAAATATTCATTTATTGGATGATACGAAGGAAGGTGGATATTTCTGAGTTCCTCCGATGGATAACTCCCAAGAGGCTGAAAAAGAGCGTTACAAAGAATTGTCCATTAAAGATAACTTGTGCTACTGCTGCTATAAAAAGATATATAAAAACTTTATAATCTATGGTGGCTCATCTGCATATTATTTCACTGTTACAATTAAGGAACATTTAAACGTTTGTGGTGCACGCCATCAGTTAGATGTCGACAATAAGATATGGGTGTTTTCTGAAATTCGACATATACGGCGAATTCACGAAGTTATTAAGAATTGATAGCACTTCAAAGCTTTCAGAGTTGAGACAAATTGTCCTTTTATCACTCAGCTCTTAATTTGAATATCAGCAAGCTTCAGCAACAATGAGCTAATGTGTCGACGACAAATAACGGTCATGATAGCAATCATTTATTTACTTTAGGAAGTACTCACAATTTTTATTATTGGAGAATAATCCCCCTTACGGAAAGAAATAAATTTGCGAAACTATCAACTGAAAGAGACAATGAGGCGAGACAACGGAGTTTTTGTTTACATAGTAATTTGGTTATATAAACTAAGTTGAAATTGAAAATTGGTCGCCGTAACGAGTTAAAAAGCTGACGCTTTGAGCGTTAACCCTTCGTCAGAACGAATTCCATTCCATTCGCTCTGACGAAGTGCTAACGCTCGAAACATCAGCTTTTTAACTCGTTACGGCGCTGGTCAATTTACAATTTCAACGTAGTTGATATAACCAAATTACCTTGTTACCCCCACCGGCGCGGCACCACAGTTTCTTTAGAAACTTTCACCCTTTATTCCTTTGTTTACATAATTTGAAGGTAGTTTTTGAATTTGTTTTGTCACATATAGACTTTACTTGGAATCATATTGCCGAGGCGTGTCGGTGTGTTCCCAGAGCTTGACTATTCAGTTTCAGCAAAACTCATCATGTAGGCTAATAATCAACAAAGAAAAAAACCCGCTTAGATGGTAAGGGTTGAACGAATTTAATTCTGTATCCTATCGATTTGAAATAACTAAATAAAGCTCAGTGTCAGGAAAAACAACAGGTTTTATCGAACAACTCTCATTTTCAATTGTTTTGATATTTTGATTGTTTTCTCATTCTATAACTTGACGAGGAGGTTGTTCAGTGAACAGTGACATCTTGGAATCGCGTATTTGCTTTTAGAATGAATTTGTTTGTTGCCAGTTTGACTTTAATTTTCGTTCCTGTATATAATGCAGGTAGTTAATAACCAATGCTCTTCATGCTGAAGAAAAATAACCTTAAAAGTTCATTCAGTATGGAAGAGTTTTAAGCCACTGAAAATATTCATGACAGAATTTTAATGCTGTTTTAATTTTCCACAGAGCTCCTCAGAGGTTATAGTTGTTCTCGTGTTATCATATGTGTTTCCACTTCCTGTGTTCAGTACTTTTAGCTCCGAGGCGATCGATGTGTCATCCTCTTTCTTTGGTAAATATGTGTACATCTGGCGGTTAAACGGTATACCCGTACCTTAAAATATGTCATAACTATTTTTCCCGATGATCATCGAAAGAACATCTTTCAATACTTTGATAGCGAAAACAAACGAAACTTAGTGAAGTGCGCTAGCCCTTTTTTCTCCCACAGATGCTTTCTTTAAAATCGGTTCATTGAAGTTGAGACAAGGAACTTCTTCTTATCGGAGGTATTGCGTTTAACAAAACTCTTCAAGTTAGTAGGACGTACTAATTAAAACACTTTACTGCACAAAAACGAACATGAAATGAATTGTCATCTTAAATGGTAAGTTACGTAAAACTCAGCCTTTTCCATTGGTTTATATTCTGACAGCTTTAGAGCTGAATTGTAATTGCATTTTCGAAACAGTGTTTTATGCAGGTGAAAATTGTCCGTTGGGTATTAGTATTTCAGTTGAGCTTAGTCAACCGGCGGCTGTCACAGTGAAAGACAAGTAGAAGCACGCAGCGAAACTGTAGGAGTGAGCGGTAGGTTAGTATATAATATAAAGTACTTTATTTTAGCTCATTCGATCGGGCCTTTGAAGTTCCGAAGAGAAATTTCCGTCGCAACCTAATACCGTGACCAGCTTGTCAAGTGCATTTACTAGACACTTCGAGAGTAGAACAGAATGAAGTATGTTTTACTTTAAATTATTATATAGCGCCTCTTGAAGTTTTGCTTACGAAAGGAGAGACAATGTTTCATGGTATTGTCTTTCGTGTTTTGGCCTGTGAATGGTTACAAATACACTGAAATGAGTTCTTCACGTTCATTTCAAATTAAAATTTACCGTGCCCTACCAAAATAAAGAAAAATTTAGAGGCGCAGAATAGTGCCGGCTTTCAGACAAAAAATGTTATTCATCTTTGCAATAATAGCATACACAGTGAACAATTTGAGACAACATTTTTTTTCGCTCCAGCAGCAAACTCAAACAATGGAGAAAACAGCTTAACCAAACGGAAGTTTCAGGAGACTTAAAAAACTCTCCACAATAAGAAATAACAGCGATACAAACAAAGATAAAGATGCAACTTACCATTCTAAATACTTCTTATTGTGCTACTGAGTGATTTCCTTCAACTATTGGCGAAAACGTTAATTATCATCTTCGACAGTTCAGCTGCCGTTTACTCGCACTGTTTCACCCATTCAAACAGAAGTTACGGTGGCAAATGGCTTTCGTAATTCTAGCAAAATTTTCAGTCAGCAATTCACCTCAGAAAATGAGCAAGACTAATTCCCGGCCACTAAAATGAGAAAGTACTTGGTTTAAACAAAACAAGCTTAACTTTAAGCGCTTCTATTCATCGAAGGACCGAATTTGCCATCTTTTGCATCAACAGTATGAAACAACTCTCAAAGCAACTTCCCAGAAACGTGCAGGTTATTTGGTTAGTACTTGCCGGGTCTCTCTAGCTTATTATCAATAAATTTGTGGTGAATTATTTCATTCTAGGTTAGCTCTTTTACGACATGATACGAAATCTTTCAATACCGCGCGAAAAATCAGATACTGTTGCCATGGAGGCGTTTGGTTTGGCAAGAAGAAGGAATGGAAATTTTGATCACGCCAACTGACTATAAGCGGGATATTGGCAGCATTGGGGAATATGTTTTATAATATTTTCGTACGAAAAAAGACGATTAGTTTCAAATGGCGATAATTCAACAATTTCGTGAGGCCTCCATTTACCTGCAACAGTTACGTTGAACTGGTTATTTTACAAACGGATTCGATTGTGGGGAGAAATTCATTCCAATTTGTTACTTTGTCGAGGCCACGAAACGCGCATAAAGAAATGATTATGGATTTGAAACTCAACGAAGCTGTTTATTAAATTTGTGAGTCAGACGTGTTCCTTTTCATGGTTCAGTTACATAACAACTTGCGGAAGGACATAAAAATGATTTAAGTGCCTACAAAACGTTTATTTTGTTTCACATGGTAGGTTAGATTTAGAGGCAATGTTATATTAGTGAAAGATACCCGTAGCCATTGGTAAACGCTAACGGGAAAGCTAAATTAAAGCTACTAAAATTCACCCATCACGTTTAAAACAAAAAATTTCCGCGATTGATTAATGGAGACATTTCCCGCAACATATAGTTTGGACACTTCGAGGTTCCCTAGGTATCATCCTGCAAGACCCAGGGGCTGTGAGCCGATTTCAAGTTAAGGACAGAAGAGCCCCTGGGGACATTGTCTTACAAGACTATAGTTCCAAACGGTCGCAGTCGTTCTGGCATCTGATTGGTGCCAGAAAATCTTTGTGTTTTTCTGCCCAATCAGAGTGAAGTGTGCTTTGGAGTCCTTTCGTGTGTTTTAACACGCAGATCTAACGTTTAAAGCGACATATCAATGCCTGCAACCATTATGTTTTATACGAACCTCGCAAACTTTTAAACACGTTCTCTTGTGATACCTGCGAAAGTATTCAGTATAATTACCAGTAAGATTTTCGCGGACAATATGATCGATTTCTCTTACATTGTGTGCTGAGACTGAAACTTTTCACCTCGGGCAAAGCTTCGTTGCACGGCCCAAACAAACATAGCGAGCAACAGGGCTTCTTGTTATATGTCCGTATTAAAACACACGAAAGGACTCTGTGGATTCCAACGCAGGGCTTGCCTCGTAATGCTGTTTGAAGGTCTTCTCAGCGTGTGGCCTACCCACATCCATTTTCTCTTCCTCACTTGCTTGACCATCGGTACTTGACCTGTCCACTCCCGGAGCTCCTCGTTTGTGATCTTGTCTGTCCAATGTATCTTCAGGATATGACGCAAACAATGATTGACATATGATTGTAACTTTCTTGTCGTTTTGACTGTTATCCTTCACGTCTCTGCCCCGTACAAAAGCACAGCTTTTACATTAGAGTTAAAAAGGTCCAAAAATCGGCTCCTTTGTGACACCAAATATTCAAAGCAAAACAATTAACGCAAATTGTTGGTTAACAGTCCGCATAAAATCGTGTTTTAGTTATTGTCGACATCACTGCTAAACATTCAGCGATATTCAAGTTTTGAAGCAGCCTCTTTGTTCAGTGAAGCTAAAATAGTTCCTTTCCCCTCCTTGAACTTTGAAGTGGCACGAAAGCTTACTAGTGATCAAAATATTCTGATCTAACAGTGTAATTTTAAACCTTTGAAGGTGTCAACTAAAGAAGACCAAAAATGCCGTTCAACATTACAAACAGCACAAACTCAACCGAGCCCTCCATCGTGGAACCCATTACGTCGATAGAACATTACGAAGAAACAAAAGCTCTCTACATTTTCCGCGTGACCCTCTTCTCCGTGATCATCTCGGCCAGTATAATCGGCAACTCCATGGTGTTTTATGCTGTGTGTACCATACCTTCCCGTAAGCCTCTGTGCTACCATCTCGTCGCTAACATGGCCTTCGCAGAAATTCTAAGCAGCATTTGTCTGGCCGTCATGTTTGGGAGCTGGCAGCCTCCAGCAAACGCCGTTCTTAAACAGGCCGCCTGCGTTTTGAATACATTCCAAGTCATTGCTCTTCTCGTTGTGACCTACTCACTGGCTGCCATCGTTTTCTATCGTTACAGATTCATTGTAAACCCACTTCCACGTGGACCATCAGTTAAGAAGATCACAATTCTAACCATAGCTGGGCTGTGGCTGCTGTCATTTGCAATCGCCTGTCCCTTTTTCATCGGTCTCAGGTTTAGAAATGGCAGATGCATCGAACTTCCTATCACAAACAATGAGTACTATGCGATTATTAGATTCATCTTGAATTACGCTTTACCTTATGTGATAATGCTGGCATCTTACGGAGCAGTGGCGTGGAACTTGAGGAGGCGAATTGTGCAGATTAAAAAGAGAAATCGCGACTCATTGGTTGTTACATCCTCTTCTGTTGTGGAAACTGAACTCCAAGAGCTACGAGACTGCACGAGAATGGAGGAACGAAGAAGTGTTCTGCTCGACCAGAATAACCGGAGAGACAGTAAACCCGAAAACACAGACCTGGAGAAAGATTTGGTTAAGATGATTTTTGTGCTCATTATTATTTTTGTTGTTTGTTATTTTCCGTATCAAGCCCATTATGTGTGGGAAAGGGTTTGTAAGATCAATGCGTATCAATTTCGACATCATCAACTCTTTATGGATTATAATTTTATTTTGATTTGCCTTCCCAGTGCCTTGCATCCTTTGTGTTATGGAACAATGAACAGTTTTTTTGCTAAGGCGTTCTCAAAAATCATTCTGTGTAGATCTTGAAAGTACGATGATGAATATGTTCCTCAAGTCGAAAATTCTATGCTCAATTTGGAGCAAAATTCTTAGTTTTTTTTTTTTTGCATTGTTGTTAATTCAAAGCGGTTTCCAGCTGCAAGTTTTGTGATCTTGAGTTGTTCCTCACCGTTTTACGCCGTTCATTTCTGCTGAGTTTATCTCAGAAGTGACTTGTTAAATAAGTCATTATTTCATACACGGGCTGATCATAAAGATAAATGTTTGTGCACCCAGCGTATTTGCGGCAACAACGATAGTGGACGATACTTTTGTGCAACCTTACAAAGGTGAGCCTTATAACAAAAGAAAACTAGTGGAGTAAATTTTACTTAAATTGCATGATAAAATTTTTCCTTTTTGTTGCTAACAGCGAATTTGTAAATCATTTTTCCGTTTTATTGTTGTGGCATCCAATAAATTTAAAATTACAACGAGTCGGCGAAATTTTAAGACATGCCTAAGCAGATCTAAATATAGAGACTGCTGCTATTTAGAGCAGGCGCATTTAGCATGAAATTTGTAAAACCGACGAGATGTGAACATGTTCAACACGGATGGTTTTCATAGAACTTTTACAGAGAGCGTTCGAAAGAAATAAGCTTGGAAAAATATGATTATTCTGACTTGCAAGGCCAATGCGCCATTTATTATAAAGCTGAAGTTGTCAGTTGTTTTCACTGTTGGCTTATTGTTTGCGGTTTTTAGACATGTTTATAAATGATAGGCACGTCACCCATTTGTCTCTGTTCACTGACCATGCGAACCCTGAGCAATTTTCGATTGAGTTTTAAAAACAATCCGGCACTGCGTTGGTTTTGCTTCAATGCGCTTTGTGCTGCTTCGAGAGAACTTGCTCCATCATCTTTAGGCAGACTTTAAAAATTGAAACCAATTATGGTTTCTTTTAATTCATTTTCCACTCTTAAAGTTGTTGACTACTTGTGATGTCAATGTTTTCACTGCTTAGCCATTGCTATCGGTTTAGTTTTGGTTTTAGGAAATTCAAATGGAACAGCGCTCTAATTGAGAAGCCGTTGCAGAGATTGGTTCATGTCAGTCAATGGATATCGCGTTCAATTCTGTAGTTTTAAACTTTTGATATCGAGCAGTTAAATTTAAACACTGGTTATGTGGTCAATCAAAAATCTAGAAACGATAGATTGGAAGTAATCTTTCAGTTGGCTGTTTCCTCTGCTGCTTTACTTTGTCTAGGAATAACTTAATTTTTATGAAAGAGAACGACGAATGTCATGTAGAGGAACTGGAAATAAGAAAATCCAACTTTATGCCGAATTCAAGAAAAATAGAAATACTCAGTGGCAAAATAGAATACAAATTAAATTAATAGATCTGGGAAACGCTTATTCTTGTGGGTCTGCATAAGAAACATATTCTACCTGTAGGACTGGGCTGAAGGGCAAGAGATTATCAGTTTTTTATCTCTTGCTGAAGTGTGAATAATTGTGTGATGCAAATATGGTCTTGTAGGGGCGATGTAATTCTAGTGAAGTTGTTATCATCTTGGGAGTTTTTTCGCTAATTTCGAGTTAGAAATTTGGTAAACAGTGGTAATTGAAATAGTACTGTGATGGAAATATGGTATTTGGAATGTAAATAATATTGTAGCGTTACTTAATATTCGCTGGCTGTAATGCAGTGGCTCTTTGTTTTTCTTTTGTAAAGTTAAATTTGTATTGAATGAAAACATATTGTAGATTAAGAAGTGTTTGAATTTGGTTTTCGCACAATATCATCACGGAATTATCAAACCTGGTGTCTATGTTATCTTACTTAGTCCTCGGCTTCGGCAATAACTCAGACCTGGGCGATTTTGATAATTAATGATATCCTGCTTGACTTCATAAACCTCTTATAAAATAAATGCTTGACTGATGTTAGCGAATCTCTAACTCAAACTGGAGAACATCCAAGGGACATGTTTGTTTGTTCATAACATCGAAACAGCGAATATCTCGCGGTAAGCTATTCGTAAACATTTTTCCTGCCAGTTGCTAAATATTTGAAGGAAACAAAACACAATAGCCTTGATTTGGAGCGAAAACATGCTCATATATATTTGTCCTTGGACATTATTTATTCCTGAGGCTCACATCGTCATTTACATCAGGACATAATCTAATTGGGTAACCTGTTGTTAAATCTGGAAATCCAAGCAAATCTTAGCAGTCAGAACCGTATTCGATCAAAAAACTAACAGAAAACATAGATAACGATGGCCAATTTGGTTATTATCCCTGCTTTCGTTTCAGACTCTCATATCTTTCCTATTGCAATGGTGTTTCTCGGATAACACATTCCGTAAGGGAGCAATACATTCGAACACATTTTAGGGAGTAGTTGGTATTTGTTTTTCTTCACATATTCCAACACATTTAAGGGAGCAGTAGGTATCTGTTTTTCTTCAAATATTCGAACACATTTAAAGTGCTACTAAAACGAAATTTTCGTATCTGAAATATTTGCTCTAACCTGTAGTTTTGAATATGCTGATCATCGTGAGATAATTTGCTTTGGCCAAAAAGAAGCGAAAGATATCTTTTTTAACCGTTCAAATCAAAAATTTTACACAAAACCATGTCCGGGCCCTGGTACCGAGCGAAATGGATTGATGACGTCACTGGTTGTGTTCACTCCGATAGCGTGGTTTATTTCACTCACTGTTTGTTTGTATTCGTGGGCGAAGGAGATGGCAGATATTGAAGTTTTGTCAAGTGAATCTTCTTCTGAACGAAGCGAAGTTGTCTCCAGTAGCGAAGAGGAAGATGGTGGCGTAAAATGGGGTTGACAGGCCTATACGACTCCCCGGCGTGTGTTTAGAGTAGCCTATTCAAAGTTTAGCCCTCTCGAGTATGTCTTTGAGCGACCGCCCTCTTCTGTAAGATACGAGCGGCGGGTTTTCGTATAGTTCGCTCAGTAGTGGTTGTGTTTCTATTAAATGCCAGTTTTTCATGAGAATTTGCTTTATGTGCGGCACTGAGTACGCACATCAGGGATTGCGTCTTTTTCGAATCGTTCGCCTTTGTAGATGTACAGCTATTTTTGTGACTGTCTCGATCGTTAAGTTGTCTTGATTGCTTTCAGCTTATCTAGATTAGCGCCACGCGCGCTGATTCGATCGTTCTACAGTTCTTAGTGTTCAGTGTTCCAGCCGTTTTGGCTCGTTTTCTTTTCTTTATTTCGGTATGAAAACGACCGATTTCACGTTCATAGAAGCACATGATCGCCTTTACTGTTTCTTGCTCTGCGTTATTAAGGATTTGCTTTATCTCATTTTTGAAATCCTCGTCTGCTCTTATTTTGGCCCTCGCCCTATATTGTAGGGGTTCTGGGCATGTTCTGCTAGGCATTTGGTACAGAGGGATTTGTTCATTATCCTCAGACTTGCTGAGTAGATCATCTTGAGTGGCGGTGTCGTATGAGGCTTCCATGTTTTCTTCATTCTCTGAATGGCATTGCTTTGGCCCGGGGCGTTTAGTAGCCCATCTGCCGTTATAATGTCTTTCGAAATTTTCTGTAGATGGTCAGGCAAGACCGCGGTTTCGATCCTAATCTTGTGGATCTCGTCAGTTGCCAATTAACTAAATAGACTGGTAGAGATTCGTTCTCGGTATCAGTCAAGAATTTTGCTCCCTATCCAGGCGAACCTCTCGCAGATAGCCAAGATGCCGATGTGGCCGCCGATAAATAAGACTAGGATGGCATTTTGCCCGAAATCCTCTTTTTCGGCCTCCTAACATGCAAGCCACACTCCATGCTTTTACCCTTCTTTCACAGAAATACACAACCAGTGACGTCACAGGGCTGTTTTGGCCGCGCCAAGATGGCCGCCAGTTTTGATCTCAGCCGGTCAACTTCGAATGGTTAAAAATGTACTTTCGGCTATGCGTTGGCCCAAAAAAAGTACACAGCGTTTGCAAATAACGTTCAAACTCTATTATTTTGCAAAAATCTCGGATACGAAAATTACGTTTCAGTAGCACTTTAAGTTTTCAGAAAGTTATAGAATTAAATTAAGCTTCGTCGTGGACTTGATAGGATAATTCAGTCATGTATAATTGTAGATCAACAGTCTAAGGCTGAAGACGAGACAGGTAGCAAACTGATACCCATGTAGATGTAACACACTCGAGAGTTTTTCACGCAAGGCTAACCGTATTTGCATCACGAACAATTTTTTATGTTTCCCGGCCGACTGCTAGAATTTTTAGATATGACCTACAGTCAAGCCTGTGTTTAGCGGCATCACCCTAGGTATATTAAGCTGTCGCTTGTCAAGGTCTCCACGTTTTTCCCCACGTACGGTAATTTCCGTCTCTTTACACTATCATTCCTAATGGCGAAGGCCTTCTGGCCCTTAAACATTTTTCTGATCAACGTACTGTTAAGGAACCTAAATCTGAAACACTACTACGCTTAGCCGAACTAGTGCTCACACTCAATTGTTTTTCATTCGGAAACAACTTCTTCAAACAAACCAACGGTGTAGCCATGGGCACCAAAATGGGACCTAGCTATGCCAATCTTTTTATAGGTTTTGTCGAACATCAATTTTTCAGCCAATACAACGGGTCCAAACCTGAACTCTACGGTCGCTACATCGACGACTGTATCGGCGCTACCTCCTCTACCAGAGAGGAGCTCACTCAATTCATAACCGCAGTCAATTCTTTTCACCCGGCTCTGAAATATACTTGGGAAATTTCTGACAATTCTTTATCCTTTTAAGACGTCAAAGTTTCAATTGAAGGTAACGGTTTATGCACTAGTGTGTATTACAAACCTACAGACTCGCATAATTACTTGTTATATTCGTCTTCGCATCCATCTCACGTTAAGAATTCCATTCCTTTTTCTCAGTTTCTAAGACTTCGTCATTTATGTAGTAATGACTCTGATTTCCACCACAAATCAGAGTCAATGTGCCAGTTCTTCGATAAACGTGGTTACCCTGTTTCCGTCGTTCAAGCGGGTTACCACCGCGCTCAACTTATTGATCCACATTCAGCACCACAAACGTCGCATAAGGAAGATTCCGACCGCATTCCATTCACTCTCACGTTTCACCCTCACAACCACTCAGTTAAATCCATCATTCTTAAAAACTTTAAATTACTTCAAAACGATCCAGAGACAAGCACTATCTTTTCGCAGCTTCCGCTCATTTCATTCAAACGCGACAAAAACATAGGCAATTTTTTGGTCAGAAGTCCTTTTCAGACTAATGACCAACCAGGCACTTTTAAATGCGCTCGTGCACGATGCAAAACGTTTCCTTTCATTCACAACACTGATAAAATATCGGGACCTAAACGATCCATTAAGATCACCGATCACTTCACATGCACCTCCGCCAATGTAATCTATTGCATAACTTGCACTTATTACAAAAAGATATACATCGGCGAAACAGGCAGAAGACTAGGTGACCGATTCCGAGAACACCTTCGAGACGTGGAAAGGAATGACAAGGACACATCGAAACCAGTCGCTAGACATTTTAATTTACCTAATCATTCTAAGCAACATATGGCAATCTGCGGTCTTTCCTTGCACTTAGGTGGCACGGAAAGCCGTAAAAATCTTGAACAAAAGCTTATCTTTCAAACCGGCAGTCTAAATCCCACAGGGATCAAAGAACGCTTTTCATTCCACTAATCTATTCATGTTTTTCTCGTTGCCATGCTCCCACCAATAACGTAGCTCCATTTTCTGCCTTTAAAAGCACACACAACCCACAATTCCTCTATAGAGTCCTAAAGTGTGACGTCACGTTGCCATGACAGCATTTTTTTCTGGTCTAAACAGTTTAAACTCATACTTCAAACATGGCGTCTTTATCGATATGCTCACTCGTTTCTTTCTTTTCTGGAGAGCAGAAATCGCTTGATCGCGGAGAAAACCACTTCAAATCCGACCATGTCCAAAGCTTTATTTATTCCAGGGGAGTTATCAAAGGTGAAGTCCAAGCAAGCATGAAAAATAAGGACTACAAAGTCACAGTAAGTTGCCAATTTGGGATCACAACACGTATGTTCAATTCGAAGAACTCCCAACCCCGATTTCACCTCCAATTTAATGTTTATATTGCGGAATATATATTGCAACTTACGTGTCTGTTTCGAATTATCTTCTTATCAGATTTATCTCGATGAAAACCTTGAAATAAAAAACACAGAATGCGAGTGTCCTCGCGGCGAGTTCAAGTGCAGTCACGCGGCAGCCATATTTATTTATGGCATCCATAACCTTAGCAGGACGGACCTGGAATGCCAATGGAAACGAAAGCGAAAGGCAGAAAGCGTACAGTCTGCAAGCCAGATGTTTCCAGCGCCACCGAAGAAGAAGGATTACAGCCCTTTGGCGCGCGATCCTAGCCGAGAAGATCGGATGTGGCTGTACAGCGAACTAAAGCGCTATGGCAAATTTACAGGGACCTGCTGGATCTTGAGTCCCGAACCACAACCTGCTACCCCTCTCTCGATCAAGACGATTGAGGATATCATTTACTCAGAAGGTTTCCTTATGGCATCTACGAAGGAAAAACAATTAGAGTACTTGATTGAGAATGCCAAAGTAGAGGAGCTAGCTAGAGAACCATAAATGTTGTGAGCACCCTCACGGCTGGCCAGCGAAACAGCCCTGCATGGCACCAAGCTCGTAGAGGCCGCCTGACTGCTAGTAATTTTGGCTCCGTCCTCCAGGCAAAAAGAGTTACACCGTCTCTTATCAAGCGACTACTTGGGGAATACAACTTGAGTGGAGTTAAAGCAATTGCATGGGGACAGGACAATGAGACTGAGGCCCTGAAGTCCTTCACCAACATCACAAACTTTACACCTGTACAGACCGGCCTTTGGCTACTCGAGTCGGGAGTTCTGGGTGCTTCCCCTGATGGACTTGTGGGAGACGACTCGGTGATTGAGTGTAAGTGCCCCTACACACATCGAAATGCGACAATCAAGGAAGCTTGTGGGCACAAAGACTTTTACTTGGAGGAGAAGGAAGGGAATTATACGCTGTCTACCACACATGTTTACTGGCATCAGTGTCAAGGCCAGATGTTCCTGACAAAGCGCAAATTCTGCTACTTTGTTGTATGGACCACAAAGGATAGTGTTGTTATCAAGATTGAATGAGATGAATCTTGGGAGCACAATATTACTATCTTGAGTGATTTTTACTTTCATCAACTATTCCCAAAGATTACCGAGGGAGAACTTTGAAAAGTGGTGCACAGATGCTGGACATAATCAAAGTGGGGGGGAGGGGGGGAGTGGGAGCTAATGTAAATAGGCAGTAGCTAATGTTAAAAGGTATTTTTTTAAATTTCATACATTAATTTCTTAATATAACATTACATATTCTACACTCAGATAGAGACACAAGATAAAGAACCCACATTTTTCCATTTAGCATAGTAACTTAATAATAAATTACATTCTTCCTGAAAGCAAGCTTAAACAATTTTTTTTTGCAACCAATGGCTACTGGTAGCTGGTAACACTTATCCTGGTTACTCAACAGGGCCCAGGTGCATAAAACTTATGCCACGCTTAAGTAGGCTTGGATAGCAATGCAAAGGGAAGGGGAGGGAGCCAAAACAAAATCCATGCAGCACAGGTTATTTTTTCTGACTACCTCTCACCATCCCTTAAAGCTAATTTAAGTGTGGCTTTAGTTTTATACACCTGGACTCAGGCTCCCAGCTTCACAGACACAAAAGTAAAACCTTTCAGCCAGCACGACTTTCACACTTGGAACTACTGGACGAAAGAATTCCATACTGGTCACATGCCCCTGACCTGGATTTAGTTGAAATGACAATTTAAGAATGTCACTGGATTTCATTATAATCTATTTTCACAGAACACATAGTAGTTTGTATTAATGAACATAAAGGAGATGAATATCAGAAAAATGTAAAACTGACCACATCATATTTTTGACCAAAGCTATGTCAATACCATTTGATCTGTTACAGTAGGGCTTCTAGTAATACAAAAATAATATTAAAAACTCATTGTACTATAATTTAGTTGAAAAAAAGTTCTATTCAGTCAAATTCAAAGTCTTCGCAGCCATCCTTGATCAATGGATACTGCAAATTAACAAGAGCTGAGCACAGTTGGCATAGCTTGTCAGCATGGCACCTCAAAAATGCTGGGATGAAGCCAAGGATGCGAAAACTCTTAAGTCTTGCATTTGCACGCTCTACGTGGATGCGACATCGAGCTATTGATTTTGTCGCCCTTGCCTCACTCTCTGTAAACTTTCCATTGTTGAGAAATGGTGGTATGTTCACTGAAACACCTCTTGGAACTACATCGCTGATGAGAAAACCTTTGTCTGCCAGAACAAGATCACCAGCACTCAAATGTTTACAAAACCCAGACTCTTTAACCATGACCTTGTCACTGACTGAGCCAGGAAAAAGATCACTAACATAGGTTATAACTCCATTTGGGGCAACCCCTATAATGACTTTGAAAGAGTTCATTCCCCTGTAGCTGGAATTTGTAGCATTCTGCTGGGACATGAGCTTAGGTGCAGCAATTTCAATGTCTGTACAATCAATCACAATGCGGCAACTGCTGTACTCAGTGAAAGAGGATGGCAAACACATCTTGTTCTTTTCTCTAGATGGCACGGTTGTCATGATGTCTTTGAACAGGAGAGAATGCAAAACATGGACAAAAGTTAGTACTATGTTAGCAACAGTTGCAACACTGCATGAAAACAACTGGGCTAAATGTAGATTGGTATAATTTTGTTTCAGTTTCATCAGAGTGATAAATATCTGGTCCTCAAGTGTGATCCCCTCAACCTTCCATCCAGCATAATAGTTTATTTCACCCTTGAATCTTGAAACATATCCCACAACAATATCAAGAACATCCTTAGTGGGTAGACCTGTCTCCATCCGTATCACCTCAGGGCTCAAGCTCTTAGCAGAGTAGTGTGCACGATAGTAACTTGACATTTCCTTGTGTTTAGCAAGTTCTGTTGAAGTCATATCAAGCTCTATTGACAGCAGAGCTTCTTTGGAACTTGTCTTTTCCTCTTGTGAGCATTCAGTGGAACATGGTTCAGAGTTCTCTTTAATCTCTTCAAGCACAGATGCTACAGTTGGTAATTTCGTGGGCTCGGCAGACACTTTCCGTTTTTTCTTGGGGGTAGGTGTACTGGGAGGTGTTGGTCCTGTACCTGGCAGCAAGTCCAAACTATCAAACAGCTTGTGCCTGTTTCTGTCACTGATGGTTGGCATATTTTCTTTTCGCCCATCTTTAAAGTGACAACTGCAAAGTCGCGAATGTTTGCTGGGCTTTCTAATACTTAATACTTGCGCTTAAAAAACCCAAAGTTTAGTTGGTCACATGCTTAACCTTGTAGTCTAAGACGTGAATGCGAAGCGAGTATTTCTCTGAGCTTGTTACTTAATACTAGTTAGTGTAAAAGCTTTGATACTCACAACTATCATATAGTTTTTTAGTAACTAAATAATCTTAGATCAAGACTGAAGACAAGGAAAGGCAAAGCCGCGAGAAAACAAATAAGACAAGAAAGAGAAACAGCTAATCGTGAATCAGTTTGAGATAAAAAAAAAAAAAAACAGCTATTTCTAATCGATCGTACAGCATCGAAATATATATTTTTCGAAAAATACTCACCTTACAAATGATATCCACTTATCATAGAGTGTTTTATGTTTTTTCTGGTCTGGAAACGAAAAGAATCGGCAGCAGTGGCTTTCAGATGTGTGATTGCAATCTGGATGAAAACACTGGCCCATCGCAAACTTCGTCTCCGTTGCGTTTTGACTCGAATTATTGCTCACCAGGTGCTTTTGTCCGCTTATTATACTCTTCAATAGTAAGGCCAAAGGTTATCTTGATTCTCTTTATCTTATTTCTATTATTGGAGGATAAAATGCGCTATTATAGCTCTTGAAGTGCTCGAGGTCAACGACAATGTGTCACGCTAGGGACGCCATATTGGTTTGTTTAGACCACAGAATTCCAGTGCTATGGAAACGTGACGTAAGCACTTTAGGACTCTATTCGCTCCGACGAAGGGCTAACGCTCGAAACGTCAGCTTTTGTAATCATTACGGTGGCCAATTTACCATTTCAACTTTGTTGATATATCCAAATTTGTTTCCCAGTTTAGCCGCGCGGGAAACACATGTTGCGGAAACAAATTTTGTTCCTCGGAAACAAAAATTGTTTTTGCCTGCAGACAAAAACATTTTTGTTTCTCGGACACAAATTTTGCGTTGGAATCATATTTTTCCCAGTTTGGCCACGATGAAAACAATGTTGATTAATTTCCAGTGCCGCTCGCACATTGAAAAATGTTTCATAGCAACGGCGAGCAGACAACAATTAAAATGGCTTACTGCGAAGAAATTCAAGCAGCTCACGCTCAAAGAAAGGGAAAGGGAAGGGAAAGGAATTGGAAAGATGAAGAAATTGAAATGCTAGTCACGCTGTATGAGGAAAGGCCTTGTCTCTGGGACGTCGGTCATAAGGACTACATGAACAGGGACAGTAAGGAGGTGGCGTATTTGCAAATCGATCTACTGATGACAAAAAAATATGACATTAGCCGGGAGGATTACAAGAGCAAGTGGATAATTATCAGGTCGCAATTTATGAGGGAACAGGCCCTGGAAAGAAGAAAGAATTCCGGTCAACAAACAAGCGATGCGTACCACTCCTCTTGGAAGTGGTACAAGATGCTGAAGCTCCTTATTATTGTGCAGAACGCCAGAAACGGCTTTGACACAATGAAAATGGGAACATCCTTTGATCCTCAGACTTCCTCGAAGTCAGTTTATTCATACACGCATGCGTAGCTCATTTGTTTTCCTAAACAATGTTTCCTCGTTTAGCCACTAGGGCAGCAAAACATTTTGTTTGTTTTCCGCTAATTTAGCCACCCCGGGAAACAGAACAGGAAACAATGTTTCGGCAACAAAGTTTCCTAGTTTAGCCAGGCCCTTAGCACTTTGAGTTCAAGTGTCCTATGAATGCATTGGAGATGATCTCAAAACAAAATGGCGCCGATTAGTTTTTATCGCGTTCTACCCCAACTGCTAGTTGCGCAACCCGTATTTAGTGGTTAACTACGTCATTCTCCGTTGAAAATCGGTTATTAAGGCTCAACAGTATATCTTTCTGACGAGAATTAGTTTCGCATTTGATCGAGACGGATTAATATGACAAAAACAGTTGAATATTTATGGTAAATGTTATAGCTTTGATCATCCTAATTTTTTTTTCTAATGTCCTTGTGTATGAAGTCGAAAATTCTATGATGAACTGGCTAAGCCGCGGAAAAGTTGTCAGCTAGAGCTGTCAAGTGCAAAACCAACCTTTCAAACTAATGACAACTGAAACTCTACGCTTACATGAAGTTACTACTTCCGCAACTGTACTTACGCCTACTTCTAGTTACTACTCCGCTACTGAACTTGTCAGCATGTACACTCTTTAAGCCTCTGGAAAACATATTGAACTGGAAAAGTTGTCAGTAAGAGCTGTCGAGTGAAAAATCAACCTTTCAAAATCCTATTCGTAATGACGGGCGAGAAGCTAAGTACACACTGAGTAACAACTTCCTCTGCGACACTAGTGAATGTGTACAACTTCCGTAAAGGAAGTTGTCAAGACTGAAAACTCATGGATTACTTTTATTTCTCTAGGTACATTAAGTTACAAAGATAAGAGGCCTTATCTTTTGTCGGAAGGACCTCCACTTCTTTACTGAAATATTCAGTTTATCGGGCTTGGGAGATCATTTTCTGATAAACAAGTAGAAAGTTCTTGCGCCATCTTTACGAGATATCGTGAGTGTTGTTTTGGAAGACTGAGAGTTTACAATAATCACAGACAAAATAGGATTGGTTTGATGAAATTCAAATCTGGATTTTTGTAAGTGTGGTTTAAAACAACTCCCAAGCCAAGAGACTAATTTTGGTTTCTTTCGATGTAAAAGACAGGAATTTGACTGATGATATTGATCTACCCTTGCAAATAACCCTAAGGCATTAAAATTGTGCCGTTCACTTTTGATCAAATGTGCAACGGTACTTCTTACGATACACTTGCAGTAACAAAAAAACATGTTAGCTCTGGGGAGCTTTGTGAGTGACGTGAAGAAAGGCCGAAGTGCTTCTCTGTTTTTGAATAGGCTGACGGCTGGTGCTCTCAGCCAATTGTCACATATGTGTTTAAAAAGCAGATGCATATTTTCCGCTTTGAGTTGTCTCTACAGAGTAAACCTCTATTTAGTTTTAAAAAATCAATATGCCGATTGAAAGGAAATTTTTATGTCGCAACCTATCCGAAGTGAATTTTGCTTAAAGCTCTAGATGCGTCGTAATCGATATTTCGCGTGAGTTTTTCTCCCTAAAAACACTAAATGAAAAGGCTGCACAGCGCAGATTTTAGTTATAATTGAATGGCAGACAGCTCAGAATTGAGCTTTATCCCTGTATATCGGTTGGATATCTTTAATAACTTACCACCATGACTTCTTCTGACAATGTTTTCAGGGTTATTTATACCTCACAAATGTATTTCGGGAATCACTGGGAGTTGCGATGTTTGTTTGATTTAAAACTGTTGCATTGATTTTGGCCCTGTACCAGCTGAGTTTTGTAATATCCGCGCGTCGTTCTCGGAGAGATCTTTGACAATAGCAGGTTTTATAATTTATCATTGAATCGTCATTCATTTGTCACTAGTCTGAAAATTTGGCGTGATTTGTGTTATTCAATACTCAAGAAAGAAGTCGTCGGGGAAAATATTTAAAAAGTCTTACTTGTAGTGATGATCATCAACAAATGTATATCGAGGTACGAGATACAAGATACGAGTACAGCAATAACAAATTTATTTATAATTAAACCAAATTGAATTTCGTCATATGCATTCATCTATTCACGGCGGGGTTTAAAATTTGAAGCGGTTTGTCACGTTCAACATCAACAAAACAGTCGAGAGTAAGACTGGGGGAAAGTCTTACTCTCGACTGTTTCTCACTATAATATCTTTTTTATGCTTATCTCTCTCGCAGTTAAGGTGTCAACAACGAGGACAAGAAACACAACAAGTGCAGGAAGACGAGGAAATAATGCAGTTCATCAACGATACGAACATCACAAACGCAACCGAGCCCTCCACCGTGGAATCTATTACGTGGATAGAACAGTACGAAGAAACAAAAGCTCTCTACATTTTCCGTGTGACCCTCTTCTCCGTGATCATCTCAGCCAGTTTAATCGGCAACTCCATGGTTTGTTATGCTGTGTGGAGCATACCTTCTCGTAAGCCTCTATCCTACCATCTTGTCGCTAACATGGCCTTAGCGGAAGTCCTAAGTAGCGTCTGTTTGGCCGTCATGTTTGCGAGCTGGCAGAATCCGACGGACGCCGTTCTTCAAGAGGCCGCCTGCGTTTTGAATACATTCCAAGTGATTGCTCTTCTCGTTGTGACCTACTCACTGGCTGCCATCGCTTTCTATCGTTACAGATTCATTGTAAACCCACTTCCACGTGGACCATCAGTTAAGAAGATCATAATTCTAACCATAGCTGGGCTGTGGCTGTTGTCATTTGCAATCGCCTGTCCCTTTTTCATCGGTCTCAGGTTTAGAAATGGCAGATGCATCGAGTTGCCTATTACAAACAACGAGTATTATGCGATTATTAGATTCATCTTGAATTACGCTTTACCTTATGTGGTAATGCTGGCATCTTACGGAGCAGTGGCGTGGAACTTGAAGAGGCGGATTGTGCAGATTAACCAAAGAAAGCGGACCTCGACTGCCGAATCGTCTTTTGTTGTTCAAATCGAAGATCAAATGGAGCTACAAGATTTGGGAGAGGATGCGAGAATGAAGGAACAAAGGAGTGTTGTGCTCGACAAGAATAACCGAAGAGACAATAAACCCGAAAATACAGACCCAGAGAAAGATTTGCTTAAGATGATTTTTGCGCTCATTATTATTTTTGTTGTTTGTTATTTTCCGTATCAAGCTCATTATGTGTGGGAAAGGGTTTTCAAGATCAATGCGTATCAATTTCGCCATCATCAACTCTTAATGGATTATAATTTTATTTTGATTTGCCTACCCAGCGCATTACATCCTTTGTGTTATGGAACAATGAACAGATTCTTTGCTAAGGTATTCTCAAAAATCATTCTCTGTAGATCTTATGAGTAATGTGTATCTCAAGTCGTAAGTAGGACATTGGATACGGTTACTCATTTTTAAATAGAACTCAGTAAATGTCCGGGACTTGTCAAAGTGGCGCTGCAAATGCCGTCTGGCAGCCATCTTGGACTCGAAAGAAGTAATCATGTCAGAATATTTCTTAAATACAATTTACACATAGTTAATCGAGGGGAATACACCCAGTCCAAATCATGAGAAAAGTGTAAAATTGAAACCTCCAATTACGTACTGCTCTGTATTCAACACTAAGTTATACTGACGATCGTTTTCAGCACGCACGGATTAAAGCAAACCAGCCTTTCCGATTGCCATCTCAAATAACGACTTCTTGCCGCCAAATGCATTTCGTATAAACGCTCTTCAGAATTACTATATCTCATGCGTGGCCATGGTTGTAAATACGTTCGCCTTTCATAAGGAAAATTACTAAGACTAGAAAACTTAGAGATCATTTTCTGTTTACTCAGTTCGTTGAGCGAAGTTTGTTAGATGATTTATAATTTCAACCATTGTATGTAGAAATAAAGCTGATTAAAGGGTTTTAAAATGTAATCAGCGACTGTAAGAGTTCTCTGGAATACGTTAGGGAAACATTCGGAGAGTTTTTCCGGAAGGGTTAGAACATTAAAAAATGCATGTATAGAACTGATTCTGAGGGAAAAAGAAATACAATTGAATCCTGATGAGGCGAAAGAGGTTCTAATTATCGGGCGTAGGGAAAAAAATTATCAGAAATTTGAATAAATGGTATTTATTTTATTTTTTAATCAGCACATTACACATTTTGATAAAAATTATCCGCAGAGATGTCGGGTTAAATACACGTTTCAGCAAGCCGCCAAACCAGCGCCTGGTTCGCGTCTGCAATACAATTCACGTCAGTGAGAGCACTCGCGCGTCAATACTCTCCCAATTATGGGAGACGAATCTGCGTTGGACAGGAAGGGGCAAAACTTCGAGAACAATGTAAAAAGCGCATAGGATCATAAAAAACTGGTGTAATTACGTTTAATGCTGAGCGTTAGTCGATGTGTTTTAAAGATCTTCAGGCCCACAGACATGGTGACGATCAGAAGTCAAAACACATAGTTTGCGGCTGATAGGGCTAAAGAATAATAGGGTCTAATATGAAAGGAAGAAATGGAAGAATGTTCCTTCAGACATCTCTTAGATGCTCCTTCAGTCGGTAAACATTACATATTCATCAGATTCAATTGCAAATTTTTGAACAAATATCAAAGTACAGACTGTATATGGATGACATTTCTACAGGTTCGAACAAATAACGGAACTGAGTTGTACGGTCATGAAATTGCCTGAGTACGTGTTCTTTCGACAATTTAAGATGATCACTGATTCTTTTAATGGAAATAACAGGAGTAAAAACGCATTGATCTCGACAATAATATGATAACCGTCATCAAAAAGGGCTGTTCAATTTCAATTAGAATGTGCAGAGGCGTTTCCTAGGATACGAGCGTGGGTGAAAGGCATCATGACACTTTCATTAGTTATGAGTGAGTTGTGCGAGTAATAAGTTGATAGGCGGCTTTTCCAGTGGCTGTAAGCAGTTGAGGAGCTTTATCTTAGTGCAAATTCCCGATTTAAAAGATTTCCGCTGTCGCGTTTTCACAGTCCACATGCGTAAGATTGCGTTTAAAAAAATTACGCACGTTGAAATGAACGTTGACTAAACGTTCCCATAATTCCGCTTAGAGGTTCTTTTCAAGACGTTTACGTGCGTATCACGCACGTGGCAATCTTGGGGGCGTAGAGTTTAACAGCTTTCAACTTTTACGACCGTGAGACCGTTTTTCGCACGTGTTTTTTACGCAGCAGTGGAAATTGCTTACGTGGGCTTTCTTTACACGCGTTTTACTTACGGGAAAACTTATGCAACACCGAAAACACACCCTTATTACTCTGGTAGCACTTGAACGGCTTTTGAGGAAGTAAAATTGGTTAAAAGCTCTTGTTAAGTTAAGTGAAAATCTGCTGGAAAGGCCGGCGAAAATTGAGTAGCAGATAGTATCCTGAATATTCAGAATGATTTCAACTTCCTCTATTGTTAACACGGTATCTTTAAACCACAAAATTGTTTGAAAGATTGACTGAGTTTGCCGAAAAAAATTCGGCGTTTGCAGAAAGTTTCGATTCTAAGTTGTCTGTTGTTGTGTAGACAAGCTGTGTTTGCACAGTGATTCACAGAGAAATTTTCCCGCGCGGTCGTTTGACAAGACCAGCTTTTTAAGAACAGTTTTTTCGTGCCCTTTGATTGCCGCGCTGGTTTTTCGATACTAACAAAGAGGCAGAAAGGACATTTTTTAAAATAAAAAAAGAATCTTTACACGACGGTTGATCACATACGTTTTCGCTTAAAGGGTTCCTAGACTCTTCCTACTTGAGCTGAAAGATAATGCTTTTTAAATCTTTCTCCATATTAGCAGCAAGTTTTGATATCTTCTTATCGTGCTTTCGCAAAGATTGATTCGATGAAGGAGATAGCATCCTCATAAGAAACAAGCGTCATGAAAATGAATGAAACGAACTAAAGTATGGCTGGTTTAGCTTCTAAGTTTTCTAGGCTTCAATTTACCACTTTTTTCTTCTAATAACATTTCATCCTATGAGTTGTTGCAAATCTATCTTACTGCAAAATTTTGCTTTAATACGCACGTTATTTATAGCACAGCTGTACTCGTAACAGTATATATACTCCACAGGACTGTTTTAGAGAAATATAAAATTTGACATCTCTTCTGTAGCAGTACTGTCAAAGTCTCATTTCGCTCGACTAAAGTTAAAAAAATTGAAATATTTATTTAATGGAATGATACTACTGAAATAGGCTCAGCTAAGGTTAAAAAATTGAAATACTCATTTATTGGAATGATACGAAGAAAGGTCGAAGTTGATGCCAACTGGAAAGCATACTAACCTAAGCAATAATTCACCACCGAAATAAGACATTAAATAATTGAATTCATAAAATGATTACGACGGTCAGAAGGATAAAAATGGAGCCAACGAGAACGTGGGAAAACGGGAATGACCAATCAGCGATTTGTTTTTTAATATCTAAAGGCTGATAGTTTCCAAAGAAACTGTTTGGGGCTGCGTTGGTGGGGGTAACGAAATAATTTGGATATATCAACAAAGTTGAAATGGTACATTGGCCACCGTAATGTGTTGTTTATTTCACAGAAACATTTGCCGGAGTCGAAAACTCGACTCGCCAGTAAAGGAGAGGTTTTCTGCAAACAGAAAACACGCTTAAAACAAACGAAATTACAACATTAACAACTGAAATGAAAACTCACCGACTGTTCGAGCTTAGGGTTTTCAAACAATGGCAATAAAACAGCAACCAAACATTCTCGAAAATGAACGTGACGATTTTTCCTCTCAAAAGCACATGGGAGATTGCCCGGATGTTTACGTGAACATAGGCCCGCAATGGGAGTTACACCGGCCCCTAAATAAAATTTACACAAACTATTTCATTTACAAAGGCTATCTGCGACCAGTGCGATTTAACGTGAAATAACGCGAAGCTACTCAATACAAGCAATATAAACTAACTGACCACATCTTAGATCAATGTCATCAGGTGCCGGCGTAAATACACCTAATTATTTTGTCGTCCATATAGATCCACACCAGTTCAAAATATGTTGCAAATGTCAAATGCCAGGCCATTGTAGTCTATAAGGTTAGATCAGAGTCTGCGTCAAATAAAACTTTGTAACGCTGCACAGACACGTCCATAACGTCAAGGTGCTACATGAAAGTGTAATCGAAGAATCACCGGATGATTCTAACTAACTAGGAATTTGACAATTCAAGACGACACAGCTTCGTAATTGGTCGTACGAGGGTACTCACTGTCGTTTTCACCTCCCTCTGTCTTTGGCGCTTCGCGCGGGTCATGACGGTGGAACTGGTCCTAACTCTTGCAGAACGCACAAGCCCATCTTCACTAGGAAAGACTTCAATGATTCGCGCGAGTGGCCACTGTCCTCTGAGAAAGTTTTTGTCAGCTAACAGAACGACATCTCCCACTTTCAGATTCTCCTTTGCTTCATTCCACTTCTTTCGTTCTTGAAGGGTCGGGAGGTATTCACTAATCCACCGTTTCCAGAAGAGATTTGACAAGTACTGCGCTTGTCTCCACTGGCGTTGACAGTAAAGATCTTCTTTGTCGAAAATTCCTGGGGGCAAACTGGAACATGGTCGCAAGTTTAGAAGATGGTTTGGGGTCAACGGTTCTTCATCCATAACGTCATTACTGTTTCGCGTCAAGGGTCTACTGTTGAGGATGTTAGTCGCTTCAGTCAGCACGGTGTGAAGCACTTCGTCACAGACCACTTGTTCCTTCAATAGGGCCTTCAAGATTTGACGTACGGACCTGATCATTCTTTCCCATGCTCCTCCCATGTGGCTTGCCCCAGGTGGATTGAAGATCCACTGAATTCCTCTTTGAGCACAGAATCCATCGATCCTTTGCTGATTCCATTCTTCAATCGATTCTTTCAACTCCTTGTCTGCTTTAGTTAAGTTCGTTCCACAGTCGCTCCTGATTTCCTCGGGACATCCTCTCAGGCAAATGAATCTCCTCAATGCATTGATCATAGAATCTGTATTCAAGGTATTTGCAACCTCAATGTGTATGGCACGGACTGACAAGCACGTGAAAATACATCCATATCTCTTGACTCTACTTCTTTTCTGCTTTACTTCTATGGGGCCAAAAAGATCCACCCCGACATATGTGAATGGAGGTTTATGTGGGGTGATCCTGTCTTCAGGTAACTTTGCCATGAACTGCTCTCCGGTGGGTGCCTTTCGTTTTTGGCAATCAACACACTTTCTCAATACACGTCGTACTGCAAAGCGTCCCTTTATGACCCAAAACCTTTCTCTCAGTGATGATAGCACAGATTCCTGGCCCATATGGCCCACATTCGCGTGGTTGTGCCGAATAATTAGTTCTGTCACATGGTGATTATTGGGTAGAATGTAAGGATACTTCAAATCTTCGTTTACAGGAGCACTCTCTAGTCTTCCACCAACTGCCAGCAACCCGTTTCTCAACTTAGGATTCAATTGGAATATCGAGGCGCCCTCCCTCTTTAGTGCCTTCTTCATCAACCGTTTGTTTGCGCCAGGCGGGATGTTACTGAGTGCCTCAAAAACCTTTGGAAAGGTAGCTTTCTGGACCTGACGAACAATTTCCTCTTCAGCCTTTTGCAGCTCGAGTGCGGTTAGTTTTCCAACTATGTTTCCTGAACTAATTAGAGGAGATGCATCGTATACTTCCTGCTTGCAAACTTTGCTCTGGAGAAACTTCTTGTAGCGTAAAATCCACGCAAACGCTTTCTTCAATTTCCACCATGAAGAGTAGTAATGTATCAAACTTCTTATTGAATCTTGTACAGCAACAGTGGTGTAGATTCGGCTTTCCTTTCTTACTTCGGGATCGCTATCTTTCAAGGGGGGCACCTCAATGGTTGCTGGCCAACAGGATTCTTCTTCCCAAAGGAACGCTGGACCATTTAACCACCGCTTGTTCTTGATCATCTCGTCAAGCCTCAAGCCTTTGGATGCATCGTCTGCTGGATTCTCATCTCGGTTGACGTATCTCCAATCTGAGGTGGATGATATGCTACGGATCATTGTAAGGCGATTCGACTCAAAGGTGTGAAACCGCTTGGTGTCATTTTTAAGGCATTTCAATACGGTAGTAGAGTCCGTCCAGTACTTCACTTGATCTATCTTGATTTCCACTTCTCGACTTATGATCTGGTACAGCCTAACTGAGATAACTGCTGCTGATAATTCTAACCTTGGAATCGTGATTTCGTGGATGGGGGCCAGCCGTGCCTTTCCCATTACAAAGCTGCAATGGATGTTGTCGAAAACGTCAACAAGGCGTAGATAGGCTACTGCTCCATACCCTACACGAGATCCATCTGAGAAAATGTGCAACTGAACATTCTTTGTTTCGCCAAAGTTCTTCGGCTTAAAACATCGTTCGAAATGGAATGCTTGCAATTTTGGAAGGTCTTCTAGCCAGTGTAACCACTGAACCCTTTCTTGTTCACCAATGACACCGTCCCATCCCACCTTCTTCCGACAAAGTTCTTGTAGTAATAGCTTGGCCTTCATTATGAAGGGGGAGATAAAACCAAGTGGATCAAATAATGAACTGACAACTGACAACACTCCACGTCTAGTCATTGGCTTCTCTTCCAGTAATCGCTGAATTTTGGCTGACACCTCCCAGATGAATTTGTCAGTCTCTACATTCCATTTCAAACCGAGCGCACACGCTGTGGGCAAATCTTCTATGTCCAAGTTGACCACTGAACTTGCTCTTTCAGATTGTGGTATTTCAGCCAACACCTTCCGGTCATTGCTAAGCCATTTTGTTAACCTGAAGCCACCTTTCGCCAGCAATTCTCTTAGTTGTGAAGACAGCCTTATTGCAATCTCTGGTGAATTTACAGACTTCATCAAATCGTCGACATACATGTTTTTCTTCACGGTTTGAACTGTCACAGGGTCGAATTCTGATTGATAAATCGATGCTGTTTTCTTGAGGCAAAGGTTTGCACAAGATGGAGAAGAGGTCGCCCCAAATAGATGTTTCACCATTCAGTACTCTCGCGGTTCCTCGTTCAAGTCTCCATTGGGCCACCATAAGAATCTCAACGCATCCCGGTCCTTGGGCTCGACGTAAACTTGATGAAACATGGCCTCAATGTCGGCTGCGATGGCGATAGATTCTTGGCGAAATCTGATCAATACTCCTACTAAAGGATTTGCCAAGTCAGGGCCTTGTAATAATTGCTGATTAAGGGAGGTTCCATGATACTTTGCACCACAATCGAAGACCACTCTTACTTTTCCTGGTTTCAACGGATGGGTCACAGGATGGTGCGGAAGGTACCAAACTGGTCGATCTTTCACGTCTAACTCTTCCCTTCGAACTCTCTGGGCATGCCCACTAACTATGTACTCTTGCATCGTACTTCGGTACTTCGTGAGCAACTCTCCATCTTTAAGCAGTCGTTTCTTCAGAAGTTGTAACCTTTGTTCCGCCATTGGTTTATTGTTGGGGAGATAAGGCAATTCTTCCCGCCATGGCAGAGCAACTTGAAAGTGGTCACCCACTCTTTGTAGGGATTGTTCCATCTTGTCTAAGGCTTTGTTGTCTTCAATGGATGGCGGGGTATCTATTCCAACGGAAGAGTCACCAAAATCTGTTTTCCAAAGTCGCTCGAGTTGGCGATGTAAGAATTCATCATCAGTATGGTGTTTAACATTAAACGGCTCAGTGTTGGCGTGGTCTCCCCTTTGCCTCCACTGACTTTCCTTCGTGCGGACAAAATTCACTGAGCAACCGTGATCCCCTTTCTGACCCTCCATTGGACCCATCACTGTCCACCCCAAGCTGTATCGGATAGCTATCGGCTCATCGTGGTCACCAGATTTACATTCAAGTGGAAGGAACAGGCCAGGATTCTCTTTGAGCCCGATCAATAGCAAGACTTCTCCATATTCTAGCACTGGAATGTCAATGTCTCGAAGATGAGGCCACCTAGTAAGGTCTTCTGTCTTCGCTATACAACTTGTAGAAATTGGCATATCATTGACTGTTTTCACATTCAACAATTCGACAGTAACTGATTCATCCAAGGACTTCACCACCAAATCTACAAGGCAACCTTCCACCTGGGCTGAACCCGTCATTCCAGTCAATGTGAAACTAAGTCTATTTCCATTAAGCTTAAGTTCCTTTGCCAGCCTTTCATGGCACAGTGTCACCTCCGAACCATTGTCAAGCAGAGCATACGTTTCGACCATCCTGTCGCTACCCTTTCCTTGAACTTTGACAGGCAGGATCCCAAGACAAACTCGGTTTTCTCCGGCCCCAGTGGCCGCTACAGTTACTTCTCTATCATTCCCGGCCCCAGTAACATTAGGAAGCAAAGCATTTTCTTGTCTTGCTCGCGATTGTTGTTCAGCATCAGCATTAGCTTCTCCTCCGGTTCCTGTAGTGTGACGATGCATTAGAGTGTGGTGGTTACCTCCACAACTAGACTTCTGGCACTTGAAATTCACTTTGGGGCACTTCTTAGCTATGTGTCCCTTTACAAGACATTTGTTACAAAGTCCACCTTGTTGCACAACTTTCCTTTTCTCTCCATATGTGAAACCTTTGAACCTTTCGCACCTCCAAATTTCATGTCGCTCGGAACAAACCAGACAAGGAGCTTGATTCTTTACGAAATCTGGCCCTCTCTTGTTTTCATTCTGACGACCACTGGTTGATCCAGTTCCAGTCAAGAACGTTGATGAGCGGAGGTGAGGTTTGCTCTGATTCCCCTGACTCCTTCCGAGAATTGTTTCTTTAGAGGGTTCAGAGTTCATGTCGTGTCCGAATTCATTGTCCACCAACTTGGCTCGTTCTTTGATAAATTTTACAAAATCTCCAAACTTAGGTCTACGATCTGATACTATAATTTTCCCAGCGCACTCGGTCCATTTTGCTCGGAGGAACATTGGCAACTTTTTGGTTAGCTCTCTCAAAGTGTTCATGTGATTAAGGTCAGCTACATATTCAGTTCCCATTCCAGTCAAGGTTCGATCAGCAGTGTCTAAGTGTCTACTAAATTCTAATAAGGAAGGTCCATCCACATTCTTCAGCCTAGGTAAACGTAGCAATTTCTTAATTTGCGCATCTGCAATTACGTGCGGTTTTCCGAAGTTCTCGCGTAATGTTTCTTTCGCCACTCGATAACCATCAGAAACTGGTAAATTCTCACAGCTCTCGACCGCTTCTCTTGCCTTTCCAGTGCAGTGTTAGATCAGTAGTTGGAGACGCCTAGAGTCGTCAGGGTTGTCCTGTTCCAAATAAGTTTCGAAGTTGTGAATAAATGACACATATCTAAGTGGGTTTCCATCAAACTTGAGGTATTCGACTTTTGGCGAGGTAACCACTTGCCTCAGTGCCTTCACCATTTCCCTTCCACTGTCAAAGTGCTGTACCTGGTGTGCTGGTGTTGTGTTACACGTCACATTTTGTGATGTCTGGGCTCGCGGCATTTGCCAAACAGAAGACCACGATTCTCTGACGGGTTGTTCATACAGTGCTTCTGAAGACTTAATACTGGGTACTACAGAATCAACAAACAAGGGTTTCGAATCCCCACTTGGCAAGCGGGAAGTAGTGTGCTGCAATTCCCAGGGCTGAAACACAGGTACTGTTAACGAACTTATGATTGTGTTACTTGTAGGTGTCACAGATGATGTAACGCCACCAACAGTTCCAGAGGCAGGATTGTCCAAGGAGGATGTAAATCTAAGTTGTTTGGAACTTGACAGATGAGAGACTGGTTGTAAGGTCGCGTAACCATTTGGCTGAGCTGAGTTACACGATGAGGCAGGAACGACGAGGGCTTCCCGTTTGGGGTGTGGCAGAAATGATCCAGATACTGTTTCATTTAAATAATTAGTCGTAGACAGAGATGGAATAGTAGAAACTTGTGGTTTGGGGGATGGTGTTCGATTCATTGTAAAGGGCTCTAAAGTACCCTTTAGTTCGGTCACACCTTGTAATTTAGGTGGCTGACAATGTTCCCTTTCATGACTAATTGATAATTCCATGTCTCTTCCTTCTTCTCCTGTTTCTTCTTCATAAATTTTTAATGACATAGCAGCCTTTTCTGCCTCCATTTCGGCTTCCATTGACTCTCTTTTCCTTCGAATCTCTTGTTCTTCTTCGTCCAATCGCTGGCGAATTTTCAATTGGCGGACCTTAAGCTGAGCTAAAGCAAGAGCTTCTCTTTTTCGGGACACCGTACTCGAAGATGTCTTTGAACTCGATTTGGAAGCTTTACTGCCCGGGCCTTTACGTCTTAAGCTTGAAAATACACTGCTGTGCTGATACTCGGGTCGCCACCATTTTACAGCGGTATCGAGATTTAATTTTCGCTCCATTTGCTCCTTATAACCTTTCTCAGCCTTTTCCAACGCCGAACCGTCAACACCAACAACCAAACACTTGCAGTATTTATCATGAGCATCCACAAATTTAATCCATCCATCGTTAAAATTTTCCATTTCCCTTGAGATTTCGTCCTGGGTTCCGCCGTTTTCCATCAAACGGGTAATTTCGTTGTATATTCTGGTCAGATTTCCAACATAGCCGGAGCGCGAATTGTTTAGAGCGCGTTTCTTCTCGTTCAAATATCCCTCGACGTCTTCAACATCGTTACGCGAGTTAACTTGAATGTTTCCTGTGCCGTTTTCTTCTTCCATTTCCATCGAACCGCCCAACGCGGTCATGTGTGTACGATCACTCGCTTGTTGATGCGAAGAATTCAAATGTAGCTCAAGGTCATCTTCCATAATTCCAAATTCGAAGTGTTCCAACCGAACAATATACCCGAAACAAAATTACGATGCCTCCACCACTTCCAAATCCTCTTATGGAACAAGTTAAACCTCTAAACTCCACGACCAATTCGTAGAAACGCGACAAAAACATAGGCAATTTTTTGGTCAGAAGTTCTTTTCAGACTAATGACCAACCAGGCACTTTTAAATGCGCTCGTGCACGATGCAAAACGTGTCCTTTGATTCACAACATTGATAAAATATCGGGACCTAAACGATCCATTAAGATCACCGATCACTTCGCGTGCACCTCCGCCAATGTAATCTATTGCATAACATGCACTTATTGCAAAAAGATATACATCGGCGAAACAGGCAGAAGACTAGGTGACCGATTCTGAGAACACCTTCGAGACGTGGAAAAGAATGACAAGGACACATCGAAACCAGTCGCGAGACATTTTAATTTACCTAATCATTCTAAGCAACATATGGCAATCTGCGGTCTTTCCTTGCACTTAGGTGGCACGGAAAGCCGTAAAAATCTTGAACAAAAGCTCATCTTTCAAACCGGCAGTCTAAATCCCACAGGGATCAACGAACGCTTTTCATTCCACTAATCTATTCATGTTTTTCTCGTTGCCATGCTCCCACCAATAACGTAGCTCCATTTTCTGCCTTTAAAAGCACACACAACCCACAATTCCTCTATTCGCTCCGACGAAGGGCTAACGCTCGAAACGTCAGCTTTATTAATCATTACGGTGGCCAATTTACCATTTCAACTTTGTTGATATATCCAAATTGTTTCCCAGTTTAGCTGCGCGGGAAACACATGTTGCGGAAACAAATTTTGTTCCTCGGAAACAAAAATTGTTTTTGCCTGCAGACAAAAACATTTTTGTTTCCCGGACACAAATTTTGCGTTCGAATCATATGTTTTCCAGTTTGGCCACGACGAAAACAATGTTGATTAATTTCCAGTGCCGCTCGCACATTGAAAAATGTTTCATAGCAACAGCGAGCAGACAACAATTAAAATGGCTTACTGCGAAGAAATTCAAGCAAGTCACGCTCAAAGAAAGAGAAAGGAATTGGAAAGATGAAGAAATTGAAATGCTAGTTACGCTGTATGAGGAAAGGCCTTGTCTCTGGGACGTGCGTCATAAGGACTACATGAACAGGGACAGTAAGGAGGTGGCGTATTCGCAAATCGATCTACTGATGACAAAAAAATATGATATCAGCCGGGAGAATTACAAGAGGAAGTGAAAAATTATCAGGTCACAATTTATGAGGGAACAGGCCCTGGAAAGAAAAAGTCCGGTCAACAAACAAGCGATGTGTACCACTCCTCTTGGAAGTGGTACAAGAGGCTGAAGCTCCTTATTTTTGTGCAGAACGCCAGAAAGGGCTTTGACACAATGAAAATGTGAACATCCTTTGATCCCCAGACTTCCTTGAAGTCAGTTTATTCATACACGCATGCGTAGCTCATTTGTTTTCCGAAACAATGTTTCCTCGTTTAGCCACTAGGGCAGGAAAACATTTTGTTTGTTTTCCGCTAATTTAACCACCCCGGGAAACACAACAGGAAACAATGGTTCCGCAACAAAGTTTCCTAGTTTAGCTAAGTCCTTAGCACTTTGAGTTCAAGTGTCCTATGAATGCATTGGAGATGATCTTAAAACAAAATGGCGCCGATTAGTTTTTATCGCGTTTTACCCCAACTGGTAGTTGCGCAACCCGTATTTAGTGGTTAAGTGCGTCATTCCCCTTTGAAAATTGGTTAATAAGGGCTCCACTGTATATCTTTTTGTCAAGAATTAGTTTCGCATTTGATCGAGACGGATTAATATGACAAAAACAGTTGAATATTTATGGTAAATGTTATAGCTTTGATCATCCTAACTTTTTTTTTCCTAATGTCCTTGTGTATGGAGTGGAAACTTCTATGATGAACTGGTTAAGCCGCGGAAAAGTTGTCAGCTAGAGCTGTCAAGTGCAAAACCAACCTTTTAAACTAATGACGACTGAAACTCTACGCTTACACGAATTTACTACTTCCGCAACTGTACTTACGCCTACTTCTAGTTACTACTCCGCTACTGAGCTTGTCAGCATGTACACTCTTTAAGCTTCTGGTAAACATATTGAACTGGAAAAGTTGTCAGTAAGAGCTGTCGAGTGAAAAATCAACCTTTCAAAATCCTATCCGTAATGACGGGCGAGAAGCTAAGTACACACTGAGTAACAACTTCCTCTGCCACACTAGTAAATGTGTACAACTTCCGTAAAGGAAGTTGTCAAGACTAGAAACTCATGGATTACTTTTATTTCTCTAGGTAAATTAAGTTACAAAGATAAAAGGCCTTATCTTTTGTCGGCAGGACCTCCAGTTCTCTACTGAAATATTCAGTTAATCGTGCTTGGGAGATCATTTTCTGATAAACAAGTAGAAAGTTCTTGCGCCATCTTTACGAGATATAGTGAGTGTTGTTTTGGAAGACTGAGAGTTTACAATAACCGCAGACAAAATAGGATTGGTGTGATGAAATTCAAATCTGGATTTTTGTAAGTGTGGTTTAAAACAATTCCCAAGCCAAGAAACTAATTTTGACTTCTTTCTATGTAAAAGACAGGAATTTGACTGATGATATTGATCTACCCTTGCAAATAACCCTAAGGCATTAAAATTGTGCCGTTCACTTTTGATCAAATGTGCAACGGTACTTCTTAGGATACACGTGCAGTAACAAAAAAACATGTTAGCTCTGGGGAGCTTTGTGAGTGACGTGAAGAAAGGCCGAAGTGCTTCTCTGTTTTTTTAATAGGCTGACGGCTGGTGCTCTCAGCAAATTGTCACATGTGTGTTTAAAAAGCAGATGCATATTTTCCGCTTTGAGTTGTCTCTACAGAGTAAACTTCTCTTTAAGTTTTAAAAAATCAATATGCCGATTGAAAGGAAATTTTTATGTCGCAACCTATCCGAAGTGAATTTTGCTTAAAGCATTAGATGCGTCGTAATCGATATTTCGCGTGAGTTTTTCTCCCTTAAAACACTAAATGAAAAGGCTGCACCGCGCAGATTTTAGTTATAATTGAATGGCAGCCAGCTCAGAATTGAACTTTATCCCTATCTATCGGTTGGATATCTTTAATAATTTACCACCATGACTTCTTCTGACAATGTTTCCAGGGTTATTTATACCCCACGAATGTACTTCGGGAATCACTGGGAGTTGCGATGTTTGTGTGATTTAAAACTGTTGCATTGATTTTGGCCCTGTAGCAGCTGAGTTTGTAATATCCGCGCGTCGTTCTCGGAGAGATCTTTGACAATAGCAGGTTTTATAATTTATCATTGAATCGTCATTCCGAGTTGTCACTAGTCTGAAAATTTGGCGTGATTTGTGTTATTCAATACTCAAGAAAAGAAGTCGTCGGGGAAAATATTTAAAAAGTCTTACTTGTAGTGATGATAATCGACAAATGTATATCGAGGTACGAGATACAAGATACGAGGACAGCAATAACAAATTTATTTATAATTAAACCAAATTGAATTTCGTCATATGCATTCATCTATTCACGGCGGGGTTTAAAATTTGAAGCGGTTTGTCACGTTCAACATCAACAAAACAGTCGAGAGTAAGACTGGGGGAAAGTCTTACTCTCGACTGTTTCTCACTATAATATCTTTTTATGCTTATCTCTCTCGCAGTTAAGGTGTCAACAACGAGGACAAGAAGCACAATAAGTGCAGGAAGACGAGGAAGTAATGCAGTTCATCAACGATACGAACATCACAAACGCAACCGAGCCCTCCACCGTGGAATCTATTACGTGGATAGAACAGTACGAAGAAACAAAAGCTCTCTACATTTTCCGTGTGACTCTCTTCTCCGTGATCATCTCGGCCAGTTTAATCGGCAACTCCATGGTTTGTTATGCTGTGTGGAGCATACCTTCTCGGAAGCCTCTATCCTACCATCTTGTCGCTAACATGGCCTTCGCGGAAGTCCTAAGTAGCGTTTGTTTGGCCGTCATGTTTGCGAGCTGGCAGAATCCGACGGACGCCGTTCTTCAAGAGGCCGCCTGCGTTTTGAATACATTCCAAGTGATTGCTCTTCTCGTTGTGACCTACTCACTGGCTGCCATCGCTTTCTATCGTTACAGATTCATTGTAAACCCACTTCCACGTGGACCATCAGTTAAGAAGATCATAATTCTAACCATAGCTGGGCTGTGGCTGTTGTCATTTGCAATCGCCTGTCCCTTTTTCATCGGTCTCAGGTTTAGAAATGGCAGATGCATCGAGTTGCCTATTACAAACAACGAGTACTATGCGATTATTAGATTTATCTTGAATTACGCCTTACCTTATGTGATAATGCTGGCATCTTACGGAGCAGTGGCGTGGAACTTGAAGAGGCGGATTGTGCAGATTAACCAAAGAAAGCGGACCTCGACCGCCGAATCGTCTTGTGTTGTTCAAATCGAAGATCAAATGGAGCTACAAGATTTGGGAGAGGATGCGAGAATGAAGGAACAAAGGAGTGTCGTGCTCGACAAGAATAACCAAAGAGACAGTAAAACCGAAAATACAGACCCAGAGAAAGATTTGCTTAAGATGATTTTTGCGCTCATTATTATTTTTGTTGTTTGTTATTTTCCGTATCAAGCTCACTATGTGTGGGAAAGGGTTTTTAAGATCAATGCGTATCAATTTCGCCATCATCAACTCTTCATGGATTATAATTTTATTTTGATTTGCCTACCCAGTGCATTACATCCTTTGTGTTATGGAACAATGAACAGATTCTTTGCTAAGGTATTCTCAAAAATCATTCTCTGTAGATCTTATGAGTAATGTGTATCTCAAATCGTAAGTAGGACATTGGATACGCTTACTCATTTTTAAATAGGACTCAGTAAAAGTCCGGGACTTGTCAAAGTGGCGCTGCAAATGCCGTCTGGCAGCCATCTTGGACTCGAAAGAAGTAATTCTGTCAGAATATTTCTTAAATACAATTTACACATAGTTAATCGAGGGGAATACACCCATCCAAATCATAAGAAAAGTGTAAAATTGAAACCTCCAATTAAGTACTGCTCTGTATTCATCGATCAACACTAAGTTATAATGAGGATCGTTTTCAGCACGCACGGATTAAAGCAAACCGGCCTTTCCGATTGCCATCTTAAATAACGACTTCTTGCCGCCAAATGCATTTCGTATAAACGCTCTTCAGAATTACTATATCTCATGCGTGGCCTTGGTTGTAAATACGTTCGCCTTTCATAAGGAAAATTACTAAGACTAGAAAGCTTAGAGATCATTTTCTGTTCACTCAATTCGTTGAGCGAAGTTTGCCAGATGATTTATAGTTTCAACCATTGTATGTAGAAATAAAGCTGATTAAAGGGTTTTAAAATGTAATCAGCGACTGTAAGAGTTCTCTGGAATACTTTAGGGAAACATTCGGTGAGTTTTTCTGGAAGGGTTAGAACATTAAAAAGTGCATGTATAGAACTGATTCCGCAGAGATGTCGGGTTAAATACACGTTTCAGCAAGCAGCCAAACCAGCGCCTGGTTCGCGTCTGCATTACAATTCACGTCAGTGAGAGCACTCGCGCGTCAATACTCTCCCAATTATGGGAGACGAATCTGCGTTGGACAGCAGGGGACAAAACTTCGAGAACAATGTAAAAAGCGCATAGGATCATCATAAAAAAAAAACTGGTGTAAGTACTTTTAATGCTGAGCGTTAGTCGATGTGTTTTAAACATCTTCAGGCCCACAGACATGGTGACGATCAGAAGTCAAAACACATAGTTTGCGGCTGATAGGGCTAAAGAATAATAGGGTCTAATATGAAAGGAAGAAATGGGAGAATGTTCCTTCATACATCTCTTAGATGCTCCTTCAGTCGGTAAACATTACATATTCATCAGATTCAATTGCAAATTTTTGAACAAATATCAAAGTACAGACTGTATATGGATGACATTTCTACAAGCTCTAACAAATAACGGAACTGAGTTGTACGGTCATGAAATTGCCTGAGTACGTGTTCTTTCGGCAATTTAAGGTGATCACTGATTCTTTTAAAGGAAATAACAGGAGTAAAAACGCATTGATCTCAACAATAATATGATAACCGTCATCAAAAAGGGTTGTTCAATTTTAATTAGAATGTGCAGAGGCGTTTCCTAGGATACGAGCGTGGGTGAAAGGCATCATGACACTTTCATTAGCTATGAGTGAGTTGTGCGAGTAATAAGTTGATAGGCGCCTTTTCCAGTGGCTGTAAGCAGTTGAGGAGCTTTATCTTAGTGCAAATTCCCGATTTAAAAGATTTCCGCTGTCGCGTTTTCACAGTCCACATGCGTAAGATTGCGTTTAAAAAAAATTACGCACGTTGAAATGAACTTTGACTAAGCGTTCCCATAATTCCACTTCGAGGTTGTTTTCAAGACGTTTCCGTGCGTATTACGCACGTGGCAATCTTGGGGGCGTAGAGTTTAACAGCTTTTAACTTTTACGACCGTGACACCGTTTTTCGCACGCGTTTTTTACGCAGCAGTGAAAATTGCTTGCGTGGGCTTTCTTTACACGCGTTTTACTTACGGGAAAACTTATGCAACACCGAAAACACACCTTTATTACTCTGGTAGCACTTGAACGGCTTTTGAGGAAGTAAAATTCGTTAAAAGCTCTTCTTAAGTTAAGTGAAAATCTGCTGGAAAGGCTGGCGAAAATTGAGTAGCAGATAGTATCCTGAATATTCAGAATGATTTCAACTTCCTCTGTTATTAACACGGTATCTTTAAACCACAAAATTGTTTGAAAGATTGACTGAGTTTGCCAAAAAAAATTCGGCATTTGCAGAAAGTTTGGATTCTAAGTTGTCTGTTGTTGTGTAGACAAGCTGTGTTTGCACAGTGATTCACAGAGAAATTTTCCCGCGCGATCGTTTGACAAGACCAGCTTTTTAAGAACAGTTTTTTCGTGCCCTTTGATTGCCGCGCTGGTTTTTCGGTACTAACAAAGACGCAGAAAGGACATTTTTAAAATAAAAAAAGAATCTTTACACGACGGTTGATCACATACGTTTTCGCTTATAGGGTTCCTAGACTCTTCCTACTTCAGCTGAAAGATAATGCTTTTTAAATCTTTCTCCATATTAGCAGCAAGTTTTGATATCTTCTAATCGCGCTTTCGCAAAGATTGATTCGATGAAGGAAATAGCATCCTCATAAGAAACAAGCGCCATGAAAATGAATGAAACGAACTAAAGTATGGCTGGTTTAGCTTCTAAGTTTTCTAAGCTTCAATTTGCCACTTTTTTCTTCTAATAACATTTCTTCCCATGAGTTGTTGCAAATCTATCTTACTGCAAAATTTTGCTTTAATACGCACGTTATTTATAATACAGCTGTACTCGTAACAGTATATATACTCCACAGGACTGTCTTAGAGAAATATAAAATTTGACATCTCTTCTGTAGCAGTACTGTCAAAGTCTCATTTCGCTCAACTAAAGTTAAAAAAATTGAAATATTTATTTAATGGAATGATACTACTGAAATAGGCTCAGCTAAGGTTAAAAAATTGAAATAGTCATTTATTGGAATGATACGAAGAAAGGTCGAAGTTGATGCCAACCGGAAAGCATACTAACCTAAGCAATAATTCACCACCGAAATAAGACATTAAATAATTGAATTCATAAAATGATTACGACGGTCAGAAGGATAAAAATGGAGCCAACGAGAAGGTGGGAAAACGGGAGTGACCAATCAGCGATTGGTTTTTTAATATCTAAAGACTGATAGTTTCGAAAGAAACTGTTTGGGGCTGCGTTGGTGGGGGTAACGAAATAATTTGCATATATCAACAAAGTTGAAATGGTACATTGGCCACCGTAATGATTACAAAAGCTGACGTTTCGATCGTTAGCCCTTCGTCGGAGCGAGTAGAGGAATTGTGGGTTGTGTGTGCCTTTAAAGGCAGAAAGTGGAGCTACGTCATTGGTTTTTAAACCAATTATGGAGCATTTTGACGCACCGCGAACTTCATTTTTGAAAGCCAGATAATCTACCAGAAATATACAGTACTTTATTATCCAACTACACCTAGACGAGTACGAATAACGCCATTGACGAGTACAAATATCACGCGGTATTTGTACTCGTCTATTGTAGTACCGGTTAAACCACAGGCAGCCCAAGCTCACTACTAGAAAAGCGGACGTGACTCTTACCGTGTTGCGCAACGTTTTATATTTATAAAGCTTTGTAGGGGATGTTATCGGTTTGCCTTAAAAGAGAGAAACAAATGTCTTGTTTTGAAATAAAATGGGCTTACCTTATTGCCTTGTTGTTTTCTTTGTTGATTCCTAGCGTCTCAGACCATTTTGAAGCGTTTTCGGCGAGTTAGCGCTATGTTAGTGTTCAACTAATAAGACCATTTTGAAGCATTTTCGGCGAGTTAGCGCTATGTTGGTGTTCAACTAAAGTTGAACACCAACATAGCCCTAACTCGCCGAAAACGCTTCAAAATGGTCTGAAAATAAAGGGAGTCGTAATTTAAACTAGGATAATTCTACGCTACAAGTAAAGATAATTCTAAGTTGAATTTAAATTAATTAAAAAAAGGCGTAAATAGCTAAGAATAATGATGTAACCAAAGATAATCTTAATTTAATATTAATATAACAGTAAAGCTAATAGGTTATTTACAAGAAATATCTTATATGTATCTCCTAAGATAGTTTTAAACTACAAATAAAGATAATTCAAATAAGGCTAACATTGGTATAACTTTAACTAAGGAAGGATATAACTTGGAATAATTTAGAGAAAAAAAATAAAAGAAACTAAACTACTATTAAACATTTAATCTATTTGTCAAACTAGTTACTAAATCAGCTATTTACAGAGGGATTTTGATAGTAGTATTAGTTAGTTGACACAGTACTGGAGCTTCCCATGAATTCTTAAAGTTAGAAAACCGAGACGAAAGTGGTCACAGAGAATTCTCCTCTTGATATCATGGAGGATGTAACGGATTATACCCTCATGACTTTCATTTCCATCGCGAAAAGTAGCATTATTGCGAAATTTCCAAATGCCATACAAAGATCGTTTTGATCAGAAAACGGGCCAGTCGCGCATTATTTGGGCTGACTGGAGCCCATTGAAAAAAGAAAACAGAAGTACAAGACGGGAAGAAATTACCAAGAAGGGAGGAGATCACAGGAGATAAATACGACCACAATTTTTTAGCAAGGGAACAATTAAGAAAACATCGATCAATTGTTTCTTTTCGAGAACAGTAGGCACATTTATGAGAATCAATATAGCCCCAATTTTTTTAGGGAATCGCGGACTTTTATGGCCCGAAGGACAATTGACCATAGCACATCATTCTTATAGTTTTCAGAAAAGTCATCTCTAACCAATTTCCAAAGATTGTCAAGTTTGAAATCACTAGGGAGAAAGGGGGACAAAAAACGATGAAGAATCGGGGAAGTAGAAATCTCTCTTAGCAGGGCCTGATAGCATTTCTTAGGGGTGAAATCAAAGTCTTGCCACTCTTTGCGGGATACAATCCTGCGAAGAGTGGTAAGCGCCGAAAAACATTTCTCGTAATATGGTGTGGAATCATGCGAACTCGGAGTGGAATTGTCACGAAGAGAATGCCACTCCGGCCGAAAAGAAGCAAGCCTAAACCCTAGTAAGTATTTAGTTAGGTAAAAGGACTTTGATTCGGGGTTAGAAAGATTAGACACTAGAGAAGCTAACTTAAAGGAGTTGTCGAAAACGTGCAAAGGCTAGCGTACTCACGATTTATTTTCTTGGTTCGATTTTGCTATTACACTCCAATTAACTCCCTCTCACAACTCTCACGAAAACACACACTACGTCTCATTGCGGTAAGCACGGGGAGCAGCACCATGTATGGGGCGATAAGACACGTGCTGCCTACATGCGGTTTGGCTACGTAATAGATTAATAAATGTAACGCACAGTTTCCAACACCCTCCCCCATATGACTTGGGAACAAGGCATATGCAAGTGGAACTGACTCCATAACACAGCAAGAAATAAGTATAAAAATAATGTTTCTTTAGTAAACACATTCAAGTGTCTTGCTCTGCAATGTCCTGTATTCGCTGACGTGCTGCCACAGCTGCATCTCGCCGCGGCCGGAACTCCAATACAGTTGGGTTCAAAGGTGGGTCATTACAAGGCAGAGGGTTTCGGTCGCAGGACAACTCCAATGGATAGAGATGTTGGATTGGGCGTTCCATGAATCCTCTGCCTGCTCTTAATTTCACTGCCCTAACAACACCATTACGTCCACTGAATAATTCTTCTACTACCCCCATGGGCCACTGATTTCGGTTTCGCTCTTGAGACTTAATGATAACAACATCTCCTACGGACAAGCTGTTATATTTGGTGTTGTGTTCAAGTTGATGCCTCTCTCTCAAAGCTCTAAGGTATTCTGTGGTCCAGCGACGCCACATTGTATCTTTGGTAGCTATCAAGAATTTCGCACGTTTCTTCAAGTCGCGGTCTTCGAGCCGATGTGGCTCGAACTCAGGTAAAAAATGTTAGCATTCAGAAACAGGAAGGAGTTGGGTGTTAGTGCAGGGAACTGCAGGTCATCCTCCATGTAACTAAGAGGTCGATGGTTAAGCGACACTTCGATGTCAAGGACTACTTCGCAGAGCTCCTCCCAGCTTAGCAGACCCTGACCCACAGACTTGTAGAATGAAGACTTGAATAAGCCAATGAGTCTTTCGAAGTGTCCTCCCCACCATGGCGCTCTACTCACGTTAAAGCGCCAAGTAATGGATTGGTCACTCAAGAATGAATGGAACTTCTCATCCTCCTTCACTATCGTCAGTCACTTTGCCGCAGCTGTGAACGTAGAACCGTTGTCTGAGTCGACAAGGGATGGTCGACCTCTCCTCGTAATCAGACGTTTAAATCTCTTGATAAATTCGCTTGTTTCTAGGCTGTGAAGCACTTCCAGGAAGATTCCGCGGGTAAGACAACAGGAGTAGAGTATGACGTACGCTTTCATCTCTGGCTTGCACTTGCCACTATACTTGATTGGTCTTGCGAAGTCCACCCCGATGACATCAAAAGGTGTACTCCCTTCTGTACGTGACTTCGGTAGATCACCTGGTGGTGGGTCATGAAGGGCCTGAGCTTGGAATCTCTTGCATCCAAAGCAGTGCTTCACTACTCTCTTAGCAAGCCGCCGAAGTCTTGGCACTCAGAACTTTTCTCGTACTTTAGCCATAGTCATGCTGACTCCCCCATGGAGAGTTACCTCGTGCGCTTGCTTCACTATTTCCACTTTGACAGAATTAGAATCTGGTAAGTAAATTGGATACTCACCCTGAATGCGACCTCAGCATTCCAATACACCATCGGTGTTCAGTTGCAGATGCAGTTGTTCCTGGTCACGGGCAAACTTGATCGTCTTTGCCCCTTGGCTCTGCGCTCGCTTGATCCAGGACATTTCTTGTTGCTGAATTTCCTCGGTCGTAAGAGGTCCTATGATCCTCTTGGAAGGGTGACGAGAATTGTGATTGAACCGCAAGATCCATGCACAAATTCTCATGGCTTTACGCAAGCCGAACTTCTCGAGAACAGTGTCAAAGTCATTGTTTGCTTCAACACCGAGCGCGAAAAGTTCTCGTTAAACCTTCTTTTCAGCATTGCTGTCATCTGTCGCCTTTGTCACAATATTTGCAGGCCACTGAGATCGGTCGGATAACCACGGTGGACCTTTCCACCATAGCTGTGCTTCATTCACACTGCCACCTCTCCTCCGCAGATCAGCAGGGTTTTCGGATGTCGGTACATGTCTCCACTGCGTGTTCGGGTGGCTCTGGATCTTTTTAACCCGATTAGCCACGAATTGGCGGTACTCCCCGTCATCGTTCAGCCAGTGTACGGCTACAGTGCTATCGAGCCAGCACTGTATATCCTCTGTCATACTGAAGCCTTCTAGCGCAACCCGCACATTTGTAGACAAGTTTACTGCCATATGGCCTGACACGAACTCCAAACGAGGAATCGTCAGACTTTTCTTGGCAAGGCGGAATTTGGCGGCAATCAGACCCTGTGTCACGCCTGACGCCTGTGTAACCACAGCATACACAGCAGCACACACACCGTGAATACTTGCATAACCAAATGCATGAAGTTTAATATTGTCGATCGGCTCCTGGTACTCAACAAGACTGCGAGGAAAGTACACATCATCCGGTGCATTCTTCTCCCATTTTAGCTACCGTTTCGCAATCCCTCGGGAAGTGGGGTATCCCAGCTCAACTTCATCTCACTGGTTTCTGGATAGATTTGTTTCTCCTCTAACATTGCAGGTCACACAAGTCCTCACGGGTCATAAATCTTCGCTAAGTTGGCGAGGATGCCCCGCTTGGTCAATGTAGCAGGCTGAGATGGGAGTGAAACATGTAAAGTGTCATCCCCTTTGTCCCATTTGAGTCCCAGTAGTTTGCACTCTCCACGAGCTGATGATGCACCAAGCTGTTGTTTAGCAAACGAAGGCTCGTCATCGGTACAGTCGCCAGCTAGTTCTGGCACGTTTGAGTGCCATTTGTGCAAGGTGAACCTTGTACAATTGACGATCTCTACTGCATGATGTTTGAGCTGTTGCGCACCTTCCATAGTAGTATCACCGGTAATCAAATCATCTACATACAGACTGTTCTTAATTTCTTGTACAGTCCCTGGGTACTCAGACCGCACACTTTCCAGGTGTTGTTGTATCGCGGCATTGAGTAGGAAAGGAGAAGGGCCAAGACCAAACACCACTCTCGTAAACCTCAGCACTTCTAGTTCTTCGGTCGATTTGTCTTTAATCCAGTGGAACCTCAATGCGTCACGTTCAGCTTCCTTAACACGTATCTGTAGGAAGGCCTTGCGCATATCTCCGGCAACTGCAATAGGATGGAATCTGTTGCTGACAATAACATTCCATAGCTCATTCTGTAGTGGGGGGCCAGTGTGTAAACACTCATTCAAAGGCGCACCGTCATACGCACGGGCCGAGGCGTCATATACCACTCGTAGCTTGGTTGATTTGGCATTCTCGCGTATTACTGCTCGGTGGGGCATGTAGAATTCTTTGCCTGTTACCTTCGCTGGTGTCTTCTCAACCACACCTTCCTCTAACTGTTCCCGAATAATCTCGTCGTACTGGTCTAGCATATCAGTTCTCTTTAATTTCCGTAGAAGAGAGTTCACTCTGCGCACAATGCCCGCACAAGTATTGGGCAACTCAGGACAGTTCCCTTTCCAGGGTAGTCCAGTTTCGTATCGGCCGTCTGGACTCCTAGCCAGTTGCTTCTTAAATTCCTCGTGGACGTCGCTCTGGTGAGTAGATAGTTTGTCCTCTAGTCCTAAGACATCTAGGGCGCAGAGTCGGTTGTGATCCACCGTAGAATTCACGGCAAGGTACGCGTTGCCTAGATCTGTTCTGGGGGACATTATAGTCCACCCGAAACGTGTACGCTCTGCTACTGGATCTCCTCTACGTCCGACCCGTAAACGATCACTTGTCCGTATCTTGGCAAAGTCATTAGCGCCGATAATCACGTGCACAAGTAAGCGAGCCTTTGTATCACTATCGTCCATTTTAACGCCTCTCAGGTGAGGGTGATTTTTTACGAGGTCGGAATACCTTGGGTTGTCTAAGGTCAACAGTTCCCTTTTTTTGATTTTCGTGACATTCACGTTTAGGGAGAAATCTTCAGTCACGGAATGCAGGACAACTTCGTATACTTGCATAGTTCTGGTTTCAACGCCTGTAAGCATGGCAGTTTGACGCAAACTCGTACTCTTCCCTTTAGCTTTAAGTAACTCAATCGCAGTTGACGAAACATACGAATGGCTAGCGCCACTGTCCAAGAGAGCTCTGAATTTATATCCACCCATGTTTATGACTATTACGGGATGAATAACACTGGAATCGCTCATTAAATTTGCAGTCATACCTGGTTCTCGTCTCTCCTTCCTGTCACATATCGAAGTGTGGTGTTTCCCATCGCAAATTTTGCAAGTATTTCTGCTCTTACAATCGCTGGCCCGGTGTTTGGCTCCGGTACAATTGAAGCACAAGCACTTATCGGCAAGTATTTTCTTCCTTTCTTCAATGCTTTGGACGTTATCACAGTTAATTGCTTTATGTTGTTCGCTACAACAATAGAGACACGCCCCTGGGCTCGCCCTCGACTGGTTTCCGGTTTCTTGTTGTTTGGCAAGAAAAGCTCTGGACTGATCTCGACAGAAATTTGAACTCTTTGATGTCGGTTCATCTGAAATGGGATTATTAGTCGTCCACTTCTCCAACGCCTCTAAGAATGCTACAAAAGTCCATTCACACCAATTTTCATCTATCATAGCAAGTTCGTTCTTTATTACCTCAAGTTTGTCGAATGTAAATTGAACCGCTGCGTCCAATTTGGATAAGCTCTTCAATGTTCGCAATGACTCTACATTGATCAGTAGTGCTTCGTAAAATTCAAGTATCTTCTTTACGTTTCTCTCGCACATAGTGGGTAGTTCCAAAATATCCCTAACCTACGTTCCCACGACTTCACTCGCTTTCCCATATCTTCTTGTGAGTAAATGTTTAGCTTTTTGGTAACCTTCAGGCGTAAACGGAAGACCGTCGATGAGATTTCGCACCTTCAGATTCACTAATTCCTTCAAGTAAGAGAACTTTGTGACTTCAGGGGCACTGGAATCATCAATTTGACTTTGGAACTGTCCCCAAAAACGAAGCCAATCTTACGGCGTCCCGTCAAATTTTGTGATCACGAGCTTGGGCATTCCCAGCACGTTGCTAGCCATTTGCCCGTGCATAGTTTCCGGCGGTTCCGTTTGAGCTTGTTTCAGCTCCAACTTCTTCTTCTCAAATTCTAATTCCTCCGCATGTGCTCGATTAATAGCTTCTTGTTGTTGCACCATTTTCTCTTTCTCTAGTTCGACTTCTCTCTTGTGCTCATAGAGCACGGTTGCGTGTTTCAGATTACGATCGATTTGCTCAATTCGTTCTTCCAGTTCGCGTATACAAGCGTCTCCTTCGTTAATGACTAGCTCGATTTCGTCGGCCCATTCTTGTACCGCTTCGTCGTCTTCGCCATTCGTGAACTTTTGTTCCTCAATGGAATCGTTCAACTTCACTACCGTGGTCACTAGGGCTTCAACAGAAACTTTGTGCCTGTCAAAGGCCGTTCGGTCGTCTTTCTTTAAGAAATCTCCTCTCTTCTTCAAGCGAAAACTCAACGTCTTCAATTTGCCCTCAAGTTCGGCAATCTGTTTCTCCATGATTTCCAACGCTGTCCTGGCGGGGTCACCACTCTGTCGAAAACGTGCAAAAGCTAGCGTACTCACGATTTATTTTCTTGGTTCTATTTTGCCATTACATTCCAATTAACTCCCTCTCACAACTCTCACGAAAGCACACACCACGTCTCATTGTAAGCAGGTGGAACAGCGCCATATATGGGGCAATAAAACACGTTCTGCCTACATGCGGTTTGGTTACGTAATAGATTAGTAAATGTAACGTACAGTTTCCAACAGAGTCACCTTTGATTTGGAAATCGAAAATTCCGAGGCCACCTTTGTTGAAAGGCTGGTGGCAAGTCATTCTACTTACTGTCTCAATGCGAGAGCCCCAAATAAAAGGCCAAATTAGCGAGTTTATTTTAGAAATAACCCATTGAGGGAGACACAGGACGGAAGACAGGTAGAGAAGTTTGCTAATTCCTAAGACATTGACCATAAGGGATTTTCCGACGAGCGAAAGGGAACGATATTTGCAGAGATTAAGATGTTTTTCCAACTTCTCAAGTTTTGGTTGCCAATTATCCACTTCAGTATCATTGCCGAAAACAACACCTAAGATTTTCATTTTGGTTAGCCACCTGAGGCCATATGGTTGGTCATTCCATGTACGCCATGCGCCCAACCACATGGCTTCCGTTTTGGCAACATTTAGGCGCGCTCCAGAACCGCGTTCATAAACGCTAATGGTATCAAAGAGAGATGCCAACGAACGAGTGGATTTAACAATACAGGTCGTATCATCAGCATATATCCCAACTTTATATCTTATTCCGCGTGCACCGGGTAAGAGAAAGCCTTCTATGGCAGGATTGTTCCGGACTTTGCAGGCAAAAGTTTCATGCAACGCATAAAATATACAACAAGGGTCGGATAAGGAGTCTCCCTGTCTCACACCACGAGACAAAGGTATCGCCTCAGTTAACCATTCATTAATAATGATTTGCATGTTAGCACCATCATACAGTGTGCTAATATAACCCAGTGGCAGAAAGATGAACCGGTACGAAAACGGTTTAAGAGATTCATTAAAAGGCTGCGATTAACTCGATCGAAGACTTTCTCTTGATCGAGGCTGAGTAGAATGCCAGTTTCATTAGTTCGCTCAATATAGTCTAAAGTATCCCGCAATAGGTGTAAGTTTGACGTAATTTTCCGACCAGGCGCAGAGCAGGTTTGACCAGGATCAACGATATGCTGTAAAACCTGAGAGAGACGGAGAAAAAGAGACTTGGAGCATACCTTATAATCGACATTTAATAAAGAAATTGGTCTCCAATTTTTAAGATCTTTGCGATCCCCTTTCTTGAAAATGACTCGAGTGTTACTAGTTTTCGTAGACTCGCACATCTCTCCAGCTTGGGAGCATGCATTAAAAACTTGGCACAGATATGGACCCAAACGGTCCCAGAACTTCGAGGAAAATTCGACCTTAAGGCCATCTATATATGCCAAAAATACTGGAATGATCATTTTAGGAGGTGGTCTGACAATGCATCATATCTGCAACGCCAACCTAATGGTGACTTACCTTCTTCAGTTTTTCTTCTTTTCCCTGAAGTTTCTTCTTGTCTGCATTTCTTGTCTTCTTGTCCGTATTTCTTGTCATCTTGTCTGTATTTCTTGTACTTGCCTGGCCTAAGTAAAGATGAAGTCATCACCGACAGCAGTGACTGTTTGATTTGCTCACTTTTTTAACATTATTATTATTTATCGAAGTAGTGAAAAGAAAAAAAGTGGGGCGTGGTCCACGTTCTTTAATTTAGGCGGTTCGTAACGTCATTTTGCAGAGGACAGAAAATACCTCCAAACACTAGTGTACTACAGATTGTAAACTTTGATTTGAAATCCTTGTTTTGATAGTAGATGCCCAGGTTTTATAAATTGCTGAACGGTATTTAATAGGTAACTACTACAAGTAATAAATTGCGTGATCAGCTACCTTTCAAATTTGGCCGTTTTACTTGGATAGAATAACATTTCTCTGCTTTCATAGGCTTTACTGTGCGCCAACCGGTTGGAAAACGATTTATCGGTTGAATACCGATATCCACCTTCCCAACAACCGAGACCTAATTTACTCAGTTTAGAGATCCACAGTTGAAAATAAGTCTCCTCTTGCCTTCACTAGTAAAGCTATTTTCATTCCAAGGGGGTAGGGTGAAGTCTGCTTACAAAATAGTCTCGTACTGATGTGCTTGACCATCACATTTACCTCCCACCCACCCCACCCCCAGCATTTTGTGAAGTTTCCATTTTCGTTTCGACGCGCGAGTATCCAAAACATACCTCCGTACATATCTTTAATTAAAATCATTTTTTAGGGATTTGTTATAAACTCGTAAAGAAAGTTGTTTGATTCTTATTTCGGCTTTTTAATGACAAAAAATATTATTAACTTTTCACAAGGCTGGGACGAAAGAGAAAATCAGAATTCATGCGACGATTCGAACCAACGACCTTCAAATCACGCATAGTTATGTTCTATCACTAGGTCTCGTTACTTAGCTAAGCCTGTACAAGGTTCAAATATATTAAGTTTCCAGCATGCTGTTAGAATCAGCAAGAGATGTTAGATGTTGTTTGACAAGACTATGTGATGGCTTTGTGTCATTGTAGAGCGTAATGGCGCCGACTTCTCTGTGTTTCTAAACACAGGCCAAGAGTTTGACGGAAGTGACTCAGGTGCCAGACGTTTTGAAGTTGTTTCCCGGGGAAAAATTTAAATGACGGCTTCGCCTGTAAAGGTGAATAACAACTTCTCACTATCTCATGAAAAAAAATTGTTGACAGGAATGAAGATAGCAACTCTGTGGCAGAGTTCGGAAACGACCAACGGAAACGGAAAATACTTTTTTTAGCCACTCGCTTGCTTACAAATTTCCATGACCAAGGCGTCCTATTCAAATTACAAATGATGTGCAGTAACGTTTTATTTTCCTTTTTGTCAAACTCATTGCATCAACCACTATCAGACTAAATGCAAAAAAAAAATAATAATTAATGCATGAATGAAACCATTTCCACCGAGTGTCAGGGTGTTTTACTTGAATAACTAGTTATGAAAGTTCTAAAACTGGCGCACTTACGAAAGTAGCCTCGTAGAGTCTTAAACCACTATGGGGAAGTCAAGGATCATGTTTTTATGCGATTGTTTTAGGGGTGACTTGCAGTTAAAATGGAATACAGATGGAAGAATGAATGAGCTATTTCTTATTCCATTGCTAATATAAATGTTAATTATTTCCTTTTAAGTTTACTCAGACGCTACCCTCGTTTATCCGCTTTTGGTGGCGGAGACCTTTGCCCGGAATTTTAAAATGGATACCTAGCATTGAAAGAATGTAAGGGAAATGGTGAAGAAAATTAAAACATCGTTAATGGAGACAAATTTTATAGCTTCGAGTAAGCTTTGAACTGAATGTAGAGATGGCGCGCGTAGTAGTTTGCATAAACAAAGAGTTCCAATATTCGTAGGTAGTGGAAAATAAATATAATGCAATGTCTAGACAACTGCTCACACTTGAATTCCTGCCGGAACGTCAAAATATTGGTGCAATTAACGATTAAGAATCCCAAGGAGTATTAAAAGATGAAACTGAATTGGAATTTCCTCTTAATTGCGCAATTTTAGCTCACGAGGAAACTTTTAGATAAAATGACAACAATTACTGTCGCATCCATTTTCCTACAAATCCGAAATGCGAAATAGGACTTCTCGGGGAATTTGTGCCACGGAAGACGCGGTGAACTTTTTATGTAAAGTCGCCACACAACCAAACCTCGATCGCGGAACTTGACTTTGTTCAGTTTTGCAATTGCTGGGAATATTTTTTAAACGTTTTAAAAGCGACTAAATCATTGCTCCGGATCATCCGATGCGAAGGTTCAGTCGACTTAAGTCGCAACTCGCTTTAAATTTTTTTCCTCAGTTTTCCAAATAACGACTCCCCTTGCACACTTATTATCAAGAAATAATGGTGTTTTTTTAAGCTTTGTTCATTGAGAAGCAAACCGGGTTTGGAAGGGTCGAAATATTTCAATTCTGTATCCTATCGATTTGAAATGACTGAAAAAACTCAGTGCCGGGGAGAAAAAACATTACCGCGCAACTCTCGGTTTCAATTGTTTTGATACTGATTGCTTTCTGATTCTATAACTTGAGGAGGAGGTTGTTAAACAGCGACATCATGGTATCTCGTATTTGCTTTCGGAATGAAATTATTTGTTGCCAATTTGACTTTTAATTTCCGTCGCTGTGTATAATGCAGGTAATTAATAATCCATGCGCTTCATGCTGAAGGAAAATAACCTTAAAAGCTCATTCAGTAAGGAAGAGTTATAAGCTACTGAAAATATTCATGACAGAATTTCAATGCTGTTTTCATTTTCCACAGAATTATTCAGAGGTTGTAGCTGTTCTCGTGTGATTATGTGTCTCCACTTTCTGTGTTCAGTACTTTAAGATCCGAGGCGATCGATGTCTCATCCTCTTTTTTTGGTAAATATGTGTACATCTAGCGGTTAAAAGGTGTTCCTGAACTTTATGTCATAACTATTTTTCCTGATAATCACTGATCGAAAGATCAGCTTTCAGTATTGATAGCGAAAACAAACGAGAATTAATTCAGCGCTCAGCCTGTTTTTTTTTTTTTTTTTTTCACACATGGTTTCTTTAAAATCAGTTTACTGAAGTTGAGACAAGGACCTTCTTCTTATCAGAGGTATTGTGTTTAACAAAAATCTTCAAGTTAGTAGGACGTACTAATTAAAACACTTTGCTCCACTAAAACGAACATGAAATAAATTGTCATCCTAAATTATAAGTTACGTAAAAGCTCAGCTTTTTCGATTGGTTTATATCCTGACAGCTTTAGAACTGATGCGTAATTGTATTTTCGAAACAATGTTTTATGCAGGTGACAATTGTCCGTTGGGTATTAATATTTCAGTTGAGCTTTGTAAGTCAACAGGCGGCTGTCACAATGAAAGATAAGTTGAAGCACGCAGCGAAACTATAGGAGGGAATGGCAGGTAGATACAAGATATTTTATTTTAGCTTATTCAACCTTAGGCAAACCTTGTAGGACTATTTCTGTCACAATTTTCCTACTTTTCCTCTCTTGAATTTCGGCCTTCAAAGTTTTTTTAACGAAGAGAAAATTCGGTCGTAACCTAAAACCGTGTCCAGCTTGTAAAGTGTATTTACTGGACGCTTGGGAATTAGTGCAGAATGGTGTTATTTTCCTTTAAGTTTTGATGTGGCGATCTTCCTGTTTTGTTAATGAATTTGATCCTCCTGTTTTGCTAATGAATTTGAGACCCAAATGCGTACCAATTCACGCGGCACGTTTCTGGGAAGTTGTTAAGAGTTATTTCAGACTGTCGATGCAAAAGATGGAAAATTTGGTCGTTCGATGAATAGAAGCTTGTAATGTTTACCTAGTTGTATTTAAACCAAGTACTTTCTCATTCTAGTGGCCGGAATCAGGTTTGCTCTTTTTCTGAGGTGAATTGCTTACTGAAAATTTCGCTAGAATAACGAAAGCCATCTACCACCGTAACCGGTTTGTTTGAATGGGTGAAACAGTGTGGGTAAAAGGCAGCAGGACTGTCGAAGTTAAAGTGCAATGCGTTTTACAAGTTTACAATCTAGATATGGTAAGCAGTATGTTCGCCAGTAGTTGAAGGAAATCACTCAGTAGCACAATGAGAAATATTTAGAATCCTAAGTTGCATCTTTTTTTTCGTTGGTATGTTTCTTAGTGTCGAGAGTTTTTGAAGTCCTTCGAAGACTTGGAAACTTCCATGTGGTCAAGCTGTATTGTCCATTGTTCTAGTTTGTTGTTGAGGCGAAAACGATTGTCGCAAAATTTTCACCGTGTATGCTATTATTGCAAAGTCGATTAAAATTTTCCGTAAAAGTACTATTCTGCGCCTCGGGATTTTTCTTTTATTTGGTAAGGCTCGGTATATTTGAAACGTACGCGAAGAAGCCATTTCAGTGCTGCGATGTCCATTTTTCATTCCCAGTTATTCACAGGCCAAAAGATGAAAGACAATGACGCGAAATATTATCGTTCTTTTCGTTATCAAGAAATGTATGTGTAGTGAACTCTTTACTTCCAGGTAAGCTCTTTTTCGACATGATACGATATCTTTCATATACTGCGCGACGAATCGAGATACTAGAGACCATAAGCAGTCAGGACGGTAAAGCCAAGGAAAGCATCGATTAAAAACTGAATTTCTACTTCTTATGTGTTTACCGTCTCTTTCGGCGCAACGCCTCAACTTCAGCACAACGTATATAAGCAGCGTCCAAAAATCGGCTCCTTTGTGATGTCAAATATTTAAAGCAACCGCAATTAACGGAAATTGTTGGTTAAAAGTCGGCATAAAGTTTAGTCACTGCTCCATAAATAATCGCGTGTTAATTAATGTCGGCATAATTGCTAAACATTCATCAGTATTCAAACTTTAAAACAGCCTCTTTGTTCAGTGATAGCTAATATGGTTCCTTTTACCTCATTAAACTTTGAAGTGACACGAAAGCTCACTTGTGGTAAAAATATTCCGATCTAACAGTGTAATTTAAACCTTTTAAGGTAACATTACAAACATCACAAACTCAACCGAGCAATCTCGTACGTGGATAGAACAGTATGAAGAAACAAAAGCTCTCTACATTTTCCGTTTGGCCCTCTTCTCCGTGATCATCTTGGCCAGTTTGATCGGGAACTCCATGGTTTGTTATGCTGTATGTACCATACCTTCCCGTAAGCCTCTGTCCTACCATCTCGTTGCTAACATGGCCTTCGCAGAGATTGTAAGCAGCGTTTGTTTGGCCGTCATGTTTGCTGCAAGAGAGGGATCAAATAAGAGGAATCGAAACTACTCCGCTCTTCAAGAGGCTGCCTGCCGTTTGAATCCGTTCCAAGTGACTGCTCTTCTCGTTGTGACCTACTCACTGGCTGCCATCGCTTTCTATCGTTACAGATTCATTGTAAACCCACTTACACGCACACCATCATCAGTAAAGAGAGTTACAATTCTGACCATATCTGGGCTGTGGCTGCTGTCATTTGCAATCGCTTTCCCCTTTTTCATCGGTCTCAGGTTTCGGAGTGGTGAATGTGGGGAGCTGTCTTTCGTAAGCGATACGTACTTTGTAGCTATCAGATTCATCCTGAATTACGCTTTACCTTATGTGATAATGCTGGCATCTTACGGAGCAGTGGCTTGGAACTTGAGGAGGCGAATTGTGCAGATTAAAAAGAGAAATCGCGACTCATTGGTTGTTACATCCTCTTGTGTTGTGGAAACTGAACTCCAAGAGTTACGAGACGGCACGAGAATGGAGGAACGAAGAAGTGTTCTGCTCGACCAGAATAACCGGAGAGACGGTAAACCCGAAAACACAGACCTGGAGAAAGATTTGCTTAAGATGATTTTTGTGGTCATTATTATTTTTGTTGTTTGTTATTTTCCGTATCAAGCCCATTATGTGTGGGAAAGGGTTTGTAAGATCAATGCGCATCAATTTCGATATCATCAACTCTTTATGGATTATAATTTTATTTTGACCTGCCTTCCCAGTGCCTTGCATCCTTTGTGTTATGGAACAATGAACAGTTTCTTTGCTAAGGCGTTCTCAAAAATCATACTGTGTAAATCTTAAAAACACGATGATGAATATGTTCGTCAAGTCGAAAAATTCCTTGTTCGATTTCGAGCAAAATTCTCAGGTTTTTTTCCATTGTTGTTATATCAAAGCTGTTTCCGGCTGAAAGTTTTGTGATCTTGAGTTGTTCCTCACTGTTTTACTCTGCTCATTTCTGCTGAGTTTATCTCAAAAGCGACTTGTTAACCAAGCCATTATTTCAGATACAGACTGATCATGAAAATGAATGTTTGTGCAGCCTGCGTATTTTGCGGCAACAACGATAGCAAACGATACTTTTGTGCAACTTTACCAAGGTGAGCTATATAACAAAAGAAAGCTAGTCAAGTAAAAATTAAGTTTGACTTAAATTGCATGATAAATTTTTGTCTTTTTCGTCGGTGACAAAGAATTTGTAAATCACTTTCCGCTTTATTGTTATGGCTTTCAATAAATTTATAATTACAATAAGTCGGCGAAATGCCTCAACAGATCTAAATGTACCGACAGCTGCTACTTAGAGCATGCACATGTAGCATGAAAATTGTAAAACCGACGAGATGTGAAAAATTTCTACACCAATGGTTTTCATAGAACTTTTACAGAGAGCGTTCGAAAGAAATAAGCTTGGAAAAACACGATTATTCTGACTTGCAAGGCCAATGGGCCATTTAACCAAAGCTAAAGTTGTCAGTTGTTTTCACTGTTGGCTTATTGTTTGCGGTTTTTAGACAGGTTGTTTATAAACGATAGGCACGTCTATGGCAGGCCGTTTGTAGCAATATTCAAAAAATTCTTTCATTCAACCCTTTGACTGCAATTAAACCGTTTAATTTAAACCCAATTCAACCATTCAACTGCAATTCAACCCCAATTCAATCATTCAACACCCCCATTCAACCATTCAAGAACCTATTCAACTATTCAACCCTAATTCAACTATTCAACCCCAATTTAACTATTCAACCCCAATTCAACCTGTGTATAATATTTCAATCCAAAGGAATATTTCCTTTGTACAATATTTCCCAGTAAACATAACAGACGTCTTAGGACGTCTTTCGTGTAATTGTACCAGGTTACTCAGTCCTGCAACCATCGGGTCTGATTGCGGGATTGAATGGTTGAATGCGGGATTGAATGATTGAATGCGGGATTGAATGATTGAATGCGGGATTGAATGGTTGAATGCGGGATAGAATGGTTGAATGCGGGATTGAATGACCAATCGACTTTCTACCCTTTCCACCCGGGATTGAATGATTGAATGCGGGATTGAATGGTGAATGCGGGATAAAATGGTTGAGTGCGGGATTGAATGATCGATCGACTTTTCACCCTTAAGGTTGTTGACTACTTGCGATACCAACGTTTTCACTACTTAGCCGTTGCTATCAGTTTAGTTTTGGTTTACGAAGTTTAAATGAAACAGCGCTCTAATAGCGTTTTATACTATTACTAAAAATAGATTTTGTTACGTGTAACCTATGAGACCCCCCGCACAGACTCAGACAAACATTGCGACCAGCTTAAGGAAATGTATGAGCGAGAGCTCTAAAATTAAAACAAAACGACGGAAAATTTCGTCAAAAATGACTTGGCGTTCTAAAAGGAAGCGGCATGGTTGGTACGAAACACTGTTGTTGGGGTGAGTGTAAGACAGACTCAAGATATGCAGATAAATGGCCAAAATCACTCAAAGAGTGAAAGGAATCGGGGAAGAAAGTATTCATTCCTTTTCCAAAACCTTCGCGAGACATGGCAAAGTGCAAGCGTTGGCTTATGGCTTGTTCGCGTGAGTTTTTTACGGAGAAAAACATAACAAGAAACACTTACTTTATATTTGTGCTCTTCACTGGCCCGACGAAAAGGGTCCAACAGCCGAAGTTCCCGATCCACTGAAGGCAAATCTAAGACAAGCGCAAGTAAGTTGAGCACATGCTCCTAATAGGAAAGCACCGAAAGAAAGAGAAAATCCAGCGTCAAAGAAACAGAAATTATTCAATGACAACTGCATAAACATTAACTACATAAAACTACATAAACTGGCATTTAATAGAAACACAACCAGTATTGAGTGAAATATACAAAAATCCGCCGCTCGTAACTTGCAAAAGAGGGCAATCGCTCAAAGACATACTCGTGAGGGCCAAACTTTGAATAGGCTATTCTAAACACGCGCTGGGGAGTCGAGTAGGCCTGTCAACCCCCTTTTTACATTGTTTACATCAGAATTTTCTTGAAGAACTTTGGCAGCAAACCATTTTCCATGATCGATTGCCGGATCAAGGGTGTGATAATTCTCGCATCTCACACAGTCTGTACAAGATCTTCTCGTTTACCGCTTAATTCTAAGCCCCTAAATTTTAACCACCGTTTTAGCTGGTCTACAGTGTATTCTTCCTGTTATCTTTAAAATTTGGAGCCAGGAACGCCGTCCTCTTCGGTCAGAACTGTAAGGGAATAAGCGAACTACTCGCCATTTACCTTGTAGCTCTCAAAGAAGTGGAGTTTGTTTGTCTGAGTCACGCGGGGGGTCTAAAATTTCATGACTTCATTAGTATAAAGCGCTCTTGAGAAGCCGTTGCAGAGATTGGTTCATGTCAGTCATTGGATATCGCGTTGAATTCTGTTGTTAAGAACTTTTGATATCGAGCAGTTAAATTTGAACTCTGGTTATGTGGTCGAAATAAAAGGAAGAAACGATAGATGGGAAATAATCTTTCAGTTGGCTGTTTCCTCTTCTTTACTTTGTCGAAGAACTAAAAATTGGCGCAAAGCTGTTGCGGTGTCTCTGCCTGTCGGCAAATCTTGTAAATAAATCAATCAATCAATCAATCAATCAATTCATTCATTCATTTTTATGAAAGAGGACGATGAGTGTCAAGTAGAGGAACTGAAAATAAGCAACTCTAACTTTATGCCGAATCAAAGATATATCGAAATACTCAGTGGCCAAATAAAATGATAAATAAAATAACTGATCCAGGAAAAAGCTTGTTCTTGTGGGACTGCACAAGAAATATACCTATGACACAAGGATTTGAAGCCATAATTGCTATGGAGCTCGAGACTTAAAGTAAAATTAAAAAGATTTCTTTAAGAAGAAGTGGATAATTCAGTTCCCCAATTTACCAAGTGTATGGATATGAAAAAATAGTTTGGTTGCTCAAGGCTTCATAGAAAGTTAATATAATGTTTAAGAGGATTGGGTTAAAGGGCAAGAGATTATCAGTTTATTATCTTTTGCTGAAGGGTGAATATTTGTGTGATGCAAATGTGGTCTTGTAGGTCTAATTCTAGTTAAATTGTTATCATTTTAGGAGTTTTTTCGCTTTCGAGTTAGAAATGCGGTAAACAGTGGTAATTGAAATAGTACTGTAGTGCAAATATAGCCAATGTATGGTATCATGAATATAATGAATATTGTAGCGTTACTCAATATTCACTTGCTGTAATACAGTGGCTTTTTGTTTTTGTTTTGTAAAAAACAAAAAAATATTAAAAATATTAAAAATATTCAATAAAAATATTAAAACAGATGACTTAATTAATTGACTTGTACAATTTTTCGCCTATTTCAAAATCCTCAGGATCAGTTTTGCGGTATATTAACATAAAAGAACTTCCCTGGTCTAACCCTAAACCTGATCTTATACCTCTCTAGATTTCTTGAATGTGAATTAATTGCTCATCCTTAATAGTGTAATTTGAAAAAAAAAAAGAAGGAAAAAAGAAAAAAAAACAGGAAATATTCTGCGACCATTGTGAGCTCAGATTTGGTCCTAGAATTATCCAAAGTGCTTTGGTGTCCTTTGAATGCGTTATATAAAGGAAATATCTGAGTTGACCGCGTGAAAATCGGAAAAAGTGACACATGATTGAAAAATTGAAAACTTTCCTATTTTGCCCACAGAAACCCTATAGCGATTCTTTGGCCTCGGTAAATAATCCACACCTTGGTTTTGATAATTAATGACATCATGCTTGACTTCATAAACCTCTTAAAAATGCTTCGTATAAATAACCCATCTAATATTTTTGTTCGCTCGTGATTGATCTAAAAGGATCACGTGAGCAAATATTTCCCTACTCAAACTGAAAAACATCCAAGGAACATTTTCGTTTGTTCGTAACATCGTAACAGAGAACACTGAAAAGTGACTGATTGCACGCAGCAAAAGGTAAGCTACTCATGAACACCTTTTCCTGCGAGTTGCTAAATATTTTTAGGAAACTAAACACGACAGCCTTCATTTGGAGCAAAAACATGCTCGTGTATATATTTGTCCTTGGACATATCTATTCCTCAAGGCTCACGTTGTCGTTTACATCAGGACATAATCTAATTAGGCAGCCTGTTGTTAAATCTGGAAATCCAAGCAGATCTTAGCAGTCAGAACCGTATTCGATCAGAAAACCAACAGAAAACAGTTAACCTTGCATAGATAACGATGGCCATTGTGGTTATTATCCCTGCTTTCGTTTCAGACTCTCATCTCCTTCCGTTGCAAAGGTGTTTATCGGATAACACATTCCGTAATGGAGCAATAGGCGTCTGCTTTTGTTCACATACTTGAACACATTTAAGGGAGCAGTGGGCGTCTGCTTTTCTTCACGTATTCGAACACTTTTAAGGTAACACCTTTCAAAATGTTATCCATAATGACCGGCAAGAAGCTAAGTACACACTGAGTAATAACTTCCTCTGTGTCAAGACTGGAAACTCATGGATTGCTTTAATTTCTCATGGTACGTTTAGTTACAAAGATAAAAGGTCTGATATTTTATCGGAAGGACCTCCAGTTCTCTACTGAAATTCAGTGTTCAGTTCATCGGGCTTGAGAGGTCATTTTCTGATAAACAAGTAGAAGGTTCTTGCGTCATCTTTAAGAGATATCGTGATATCGTGATATCGTGAGTGTTGGTTTGGAAGACTTAGAGTTTACAATAATGGCAGACAAAAAATTGAGATATCGATATTGAGATATCGATATCGAGATATCGATATCGAGATATCGTGAGCGTTGTTTTGGAAGACATAGAGTTTACAATAATGGCAGACAAAAAAATTGAAATTTGAATCTGGATTTTGTAAGTGTGGTTTGAAACGAACCCTAGGCCAGGAAAGTAATTTCGATTTCTTTCGATTTAAAAGACAAAAATTTGATGATATTGATCTACCCTGGCAAACAACCCTACAGCATTAACTTGTGTCGTTGATTTTTAATCAAGTGTGCAACAGTGCTTCTTGGATACACGCGCCGTAGCAAAAAAAGCATGTTAACTATTGGGAGCTTTGTGAGTAACGTGAAGAAAGGCCGAGGTGCTTCTCAATTTTTTGAAGAAGCTAACGGTTAGTGCTCTCAACAAATTTCTGTTTTTAATTAAAATTTTGAAAATGGCTCTATGTATTTACCGTCTCATACGGCGCCACACCTCAACCTCAACCTTACGTATAAAAATAGCGTTGAGTTCCAAGTGGAAATTAAACTAATTTGCCGTCGCGGTTTCGGTTTGAAGACGATGCAAATTTTGGTGAGTTCACGTTGTTGTTTTGCAAAGGATGGCTAAGAAATGTATTAAGTTTTAAAACGCGCGTGGTGAGCGATTGTTTTGCCAATTAGATCTTTTGTTTATCCAGGTCCTCGTTGCCGTCGCTGTCGTTGTTTGCTTAAGGTCCTTATAATAATTAAATGGCAGATAGCCCAGAATTGAGCCTTATCCCTGTCTATAAGTTGGATATCTTTAATAATTTACCACGATGACTTCCTCTGATAATATTATGGCATCATTACACCAAATAAAATGTTTACAGGCTTATTTATAGCCTACGAATGTATTTCGGGAATCACTGGGAGTTTGTGTGATTTAAAACTGTCGCATTGATTTTGGCCCTGTACCAGCTGTTTGTAATATCCATGTATACGAGCGCTGTTCTTGGAGAGATCTTTAACAATAGCAGCATTATAATTTATCATTGAATCGTCATTCATTTGTCACTAGTCTGAAAATTTGGCGCCATTCGTGTCACCGTGCTTATTCGATTAAGCGCCCAACCTCGAATAAGCGTCCACCCTGATGGTAGAAAAAGTTAATAAGCGCCCAACCTCTAAAAAGCGCCAACCCCCAACACCTCACCCCCAAAAAGTACTTTTTAAGCGCCCAACCTCGAGTAAGCGCCCACCCCCTCCCCCCCCAAAAAATAATAACAAAGTACACAAGAGGAATACGGGTACTGATTATTACAATACGGTATTTCTTTAATGGCTTACAAGCTCTAGTTTCATTGTTTCAGTTTTACTTACTGAAAATGGTGAAAATTTAATAAGCGCCCAGCCTCGAATAAGCACCCACCGCGAATAAGCGCCCACCCCGAAAGTCCAAAAATGAAATAAGTTCCCACCCTGAAAGTCCAAAAATGAAATAAGCGCCCTGGGCGCTTAATCTAATAAATACGGTACATGTATTCAGTACTCAACAAAGATGTCGTTATAACGATCATCAGCTAGTGTATATTGAGATATGAGATAAAAGATACGAGGACAGCAATAACAAATTTAATTATAATTAAACCAAAATAAACTTTATCATTCATATATTCACGGGTTTAAAATTCGGAGCCATTTGTGACGTTCAAAACAGTCGAGAGTAAGACTGCGGGAAAGTCTTTAACGAAACGGCTTCTCAACACAGTATCTTTTTTATGCTTATCTCTCTCGCAGTGAAGGTGTCAACAAAGAGGACAAGAAAAATCCACAACAAGTAGTAGTAGTAGTAGTAGTAGTAGAAACTTTATTAAAGTGTCAAAAAACCGTCTAGCCAGGGAACAAATCCCCTACTAATTTGGGGACACCAATTAGGGGAGAATATACAAACTAAATACAGTAGTAGATAAAATATCTATAGTTAACTTATTAAGAGATTTATAGTAAAAACACACAGAAGTCAAAATGAACAAAGGCTACAACCTGCGCAGCCATCATCTAAAAGTTCACTTATATTGAGTTGGCGTATCTTGCTTTTAAACGACGTTAGGGTTGTGACGTCCCTGATACTCTTGGGTAGTTTTGTCCATAGCTTAGGCCCTAAATATCTAATAGAGTGCTTGCCATAGGTGACTGTCTCAAACCTAGGTATAGAGAAATCTGCTTGCCGCAGATTGTAATTACTATTTGGTTTTTTAAAGATGTTACTTATATATGCAGGGCACAGTTTATGCCTTACTTTATACATAAGTATGCACAGATCCTGTAAGCGACTATTTAGTAGTGTTGGCAGATCTGCCTTCTCTAATAGTTGTTCATAACTAGAATTATTATCCTTGAAAACCGCTCTAAGTCCTCTTTCTTGTAGTCTTTCAAGCTTTCGAGTGTCACTCGCTTTACAAAAATGCCACACTAGGTGACAGTACGTGAGGAATGGTAATATCGCGCTTTTGAATAATATTAACTTAGATTTCATAGGAATTAAATTACGTAGTCTCATTAAAACACCAATTCTCTGGCTGGCTTTTTTACAAATAGAGATTACATGCTCAGAGAAATTTAGCTTAGAATCCAACACTACTCCTAGAAGTATGATATTATCTTTAGTTTCAATCACAACATCATTCACGCAAATATTGCTGTCATTTTGAGTGGAGCCCAAGTTCAAAACTTGGTACTTTTTGAGGTTTCCCGCCAATAAGTTAGAATTGTACCACGTTGTTGCTAAGTTGGCACTGTCCTTTAACTGGGATGTCACAGCTGCCTGGTCTGCTCCTGCGTGGTAAATTTGATGGTCGTCGGCATACATAGTGCAGGAGGACGAGGAAACAATGCAGTTCATCAACGATACGAACATCCCAAACGCAACCGAGCCCTCCACCGTGGAATCTATTACGTGGATAGAACAGTATGAAGAAGCCAAAGCTGTTTACATTTTCCGTGTGACCCTCTTCGCCGTTATCATCTCGGCCAGTGTAATTGGCAACTCCATGGTTTTTTTATGCTGTGTGGAGCATACCTTCTCGTAAGCCTCTATCCTACCATCTTGTCGCTAACATGGCCTTTGCAGAAGTCCTAAGTAGCGTTTGTTTGGCCGTTATGTTTGCGAGCTGGCAGAATCCGACAAACGCCGTTCTTCAAGAGGCCGCCTGCGTTTTGAATACATTCCAAGTGATTGCTCTTCTCGTTGTGACCTACTCACTGGCTGCCATCGCTCTCTTTCGTTACAGATTCATTGTAAACCCACTTCCACGCGGACCACCAGTTAAGAAGATCATAATTCTAACCATAGCTGGGCCATGGTTGTTGTTATTTGCAATCGCCTGTCCCTTTTTCACCGGTCTCAGGTTTAGAAATGGCAGATGCATCGAGCTGCCTATCACAAACAATGAGTACTATGCGATCGTTAGATTCATCTTGAATTACGCTTTACCTCATGTGATAATGCTGGCATCTTACGGAGCAGTGGCATGGAACTTGAAGAGGCGAATTGTGAAGATTAACCAAAGAAAGTGGACCTCGACTGCCGAATCGTCTTGTGTTGTTCAAATCGAAGATCAAATGGGACTACAAGATTTGGGACAGGACGCAAGAATGAAGGAGCAAAGAAGTGTCGCGCTCGACAAAAATAACCAGAGAGACTGTAAACGCGACAACACAGACCCAGAGAAAGATTTGCTTAAGATGATTTTTGTGCTTATTATTATTTTTGTTGTTTGTTATTTTCCGTATCAAGCCCATTATGTGTGGGAAAGGGTTTGTAAGATCGATGCGTATGAATTTCGATATCATCAACTCTTTATGGATTACAATTTTATTTTGATTTGCCTTCCCAGTGTCTTACATCCTTTGTGTTATGGAACAATGAATAGTTTCTTTGCTAAGGCTTTCTCAAGAGTCATTCTCTGTAGATCTTACGAGTAATGTGTATTTCTGAGGGGAAATCCTCCGTTCAAGGGTTCGAGAACTTAAAAAACTTGTCCGTGGACAAATGTTTGTATTTGCACTACTCCATCCCACCCCAGGGGAGGACATCCAGCACACAGTAATCTCGTGCGTGGGAAATTCACGTCTCCCACCCCTAACGCTGAAGGAGACGGGGCCTACGGTTCATTCGTCCTTATCCGAGAAGACTAGAATATCTATCCATTTCTTGATATTATAGAAAGGCAGCAATTCACTTATTTTAAGACCATGAGTATTGGTCCGGCCGGGGCATTCGTCCGGCCTGTTCTATTACAATGAGTGATGTAAGCTAGGTCCAAAGGGGTAATTATGTCAGAGTATTTCTTAAATACAATTTACGTCAGTGCGAGATTTTGCGTTAATACCCCCTGTGAAAATCACAGGAAAACTGTAAAACTGAAACCTCCAATGACGTAGCACTCTGTAATCAAAGCTGAGTTATACTGCGGATCGTTTTCAGCAAGCACAAATTAAAGCAAAGCAGCCTTTCCGATTGGCGTCTTAAATAACGACTTCTTGCCGCCAAGTGCATTGCGTATAAACGCTCTTCAGAATTACTATATCCCATTTGTGGCCTTGGTTGTAAATAGGTTCGCCTTTTATAAGGAAAACTACTTAGGCCCAATTCAAACGTAGAATTTCACGTGCCGAACTTAACTCCTATTTTAGTCGGCTAAAATAGTTAAATGCAACATTTGATTCAACCTTCGAATTTAACTCTGTCGCATTCAACTCTGTTCGCTGTCAATATTCCCAGGCGCACTACTTAATTGCTAGACGAAGACGTCTATTGAGCGTTTGCTTAATTGTTTTGCTGATGCTTTTCTTTTGCTGTTTGCTTTTGCTTCGTCATCTTGGCTTCTCGTCATGATACTCTGACTTGATTCACTTTCCATCATTTCATTGAGACACGACCCACAATATGCCACAGATTTTCCTACTTTCCACCCAGGAGTGCCCTCTTCGTTTTCAAAAACCTAACACCTCATACAAAAGTAATCACCACACGTCAAACAACTAAATTTTGTCTTTGCAAAGCAAGAACTACAAATTCTTTCGTCTCCCACCATTTTTTTGTGCTGTTTTGGCTTTTTCGCGCATGGCATTCGCAGAACTCCTGGCGAGTTGTGGGTAATAAATGAATCATAATAATCTCCTATAATTCATGCATTAAGTTCGGCACATGTGAGATGCAACGTTTGAACTTGAATTAAAAGTCGAACCTATATAGATTATTCTCTGTTCACTAAATTCGTTGAACGAGGTGTGTCAGACGATTTATTCTTTCAATCACTGTATGTAGGAATAAAGGCTTCCGGTGGTTGAATGCTACGCAGCTGATTAAATTTGATTTAAGGATGATGTAATCAGTAACTGTAAATTAAAGTTCCGTTCAGTGAGTTTTTCTGGAAGGGCTGGAACTTAAAAAAAATGCGCCTATAGGAGGCAAAAAGAAATACAGTCAGTTGAATCTTCTAGTTAGCGGGCGTAGAGGACAAGTGACCTGAAATATGAAATAAATGATGTTTATTACATTTTTAGTAATACATTGCACATTTTAATGAAAATTATCCACAGATCTAGAGATGTCTAGATACTCACTTCAGCAAGCAGCCAAATCAGCGCCAGGTGCGCGCCTGCAAATGTTCTAGTTACAGGAGACGAATAAATTTCCTATCTACTTCTATCTTGGAGACTTTTTATTCCAAGTGCTCTATATGGAATTGTGATTTGGGGGTCTGGACCCAAGCTTAAAGATCTAGAAATGATTCACATCAGGGCTGCTAGGCTGATTCATAAGTTACCAAATAGTTTTAAGGATAGTGATGTACTTTCTAAGGTTGGCTGGGTGCCTTTAGGGTATTTTTATAAGCTCCGTATCTTAACTATCACATATAATGCTTATTATAATCTAGGGTTGCGGGAAATTAATTGTTTGGTGACCAAGAACTCTAACAGCTATAACTTAAGGAAATCCCTGAATGTTGTACTTAATAGGCCCAAAACTGAACTGGGTCATCGGTCCTTTGCTCATAGATCTGCAGTAGCATGGAATTCACTACCAGATAATCTTAAAGATTCTCCAAATTTGTCTATTTTTATATATAACTTAAAACAATCCAAGCAAACTGTCAGGAATATTAATTTTGAGAAGGGAGATGTTATACATGACATGAAACCAAATTTTCACTATTACTAAAATTTCACGGTTTACTTAATTTATTCAACTTATAAATTGTATCATAATGGTATTTTATATAATTATAGACTAACTACTTAGGCAGGTCCACATCAGCTGTAAAGTTGCGTAAATTTTTAACCTGCGTTATCAAATAAAATTATGTATGTATGTATGTAATATCTGTTGAACAGTAGGGGGCAAAACTTCGAGAACAATGGAAAAACACCATCGCAAGGGTATCCTTCTTCCCTGAATTATTTGTCAGGAGGGTAGAGACGACTAAATTGCATGGATAATCATCATAAATAAAAGACTGGTGTAATTGCATTTAATGCTGAGCATTAGTCAATGTGTTGTAAATACCCTCAGGCCACAGACATGGTGACAATCAGAAGTCAAAACACCTTACACTGAATTCAATTTTTTTGTCAAGAAACTCGAGGTAGTTTGTGGCTGATAGGGCTCAAGAATAATAAGGTCTTATAAGGTAAATGAAAGAAAGAGAAGGGAGAATGTTCCTTCATATATCTCTCAGATGCTCCTTCAGTCGGTAAACATTACATATTCGTCGGATTCAATTGCAAATTTGCAGACAAATATCAAAGTAGGTCAAACTACAGACTGTACATAGGTAATATTCCTTTAAATTCTAACAAATGACAGAACTGAATTTTCGTTCATGAGATGGACCTAGGTATTTGCTCTTTCAATTTCAGGTGATCATTGATTATTTTCAAAGGAAATAACAGGAGGTAAATACGCATCCGATCTAAACAATAATATGATAACCATCATGAAAACGTGCTTTTCAATTTTTTATTAAAATCAACTTGACGTGCAGAGGAGTTTCATGAGAGCATGGTTGAAAGGCATCATGATACTATAACGAGTTTTGAGTAAGTCGAGCGAATAGTCCATTTTACAGTTGTGTGCTTGGTTGCCAAGCCTTTGAATGGGAGTGAGGCTAGAGATGACCTTGTTATGATACAAACCTTGCTGCCTTTCAAATGTAAATCACTTTGTTATCATGCTAACTAGATACATGTCTCTATCACAACAAGGTCATCTTTATAATTTGGATATATCAACAAAGTTGAAATGGTAAATTGGCCACCGTAATGATTACAAAAGCTGACGTTTCGAGCGTTAGCCCTTCGTCGGAGCGAATAGAGGAATTGTGGGTTGTGTGTGTTTTTAAAGGCAGAAAATGGAGCTACGTTATTGGTGGGTGCATGGCAACGAGAAAAACATGAATAAATTAGTGGAATGAAAAGCGTTCATTGATCCCTGTGGGATTGAGACTGCCGGTTTGAAAGATGAGCTTTTGTTCAAGATTTTTACGGCTTTCATCTTTTAGCCTCACTCTGAATCAAAGGCTTGGCAACTAAGCACACAACTGTAAAATGGCCTATTATGAATTGAAATGCGGCTTGTCCAATTGTTGTAAGCAGTTGAGGGGCTTTTCTTGGGGAAAAATTCTGATTTAAAGGAAAATCGAAAAACACCCGGAACGATCGGCAAAATGTCACGCCATCGAGCCAGATCTTCACTGTCGCGTTTTTGTCCACGCGCATGTACGTGCGTTAAAAAATGTCGTTAGAATGAACGTTTGGGTGCGTTGAACAGCCTTCAACTTTCTCGCACGGGTCAGCGTTTTTCACACACAAAAAAGCGTGCTATTGAATTTTACTTGACGTGAGTTTTCTTAACGCACGTTTTGCGTTCAAAAAATACATAGAAACTCACTTTTATTACTTATTGCAAAAAGATATACATCGGCGAAACAGGCAGAAGACTAGGTGACCGATTCTGAGAACACCTTCGAGACGTGGAAAGGAATGACAAGGACACATCGAAACCAGTCGCTAGACATTTTAATTTACCTAACCATTCTAAGCAACATATGGCAATCTGCGGTCTTTCCTTGCACTTAGGAGGCACGGAAAGCCGTAAATATCTTGAACAAAAGCTCATCTTTCAAACCGGCAGTCTAAATCCCAGAGGGATCAACGAACGCTTTTCATTCCACTAATTTATTCATGTTTTTCTCGTTGCCATGCTCCCACCAATAACGTAGCTCCATTTTCTGCCTTTAAAAGCACACAATTCCTCTATTCGCTCCGACGAAGGGCTAACGCTCGAAACGTCAGCTTTTGTAATCATTACGGTGGCCAATTTACCACTTCAACTTTGTTGATATATCCAAATCACTTTTATTACTTCGGCAACTCTTGAACGGCGTATGAGGGAATAAGATTTGTTGAAAGCCCTTTCTACGTCCCAATCGATATTTCGCGTGTTTTTCTCCCCCAAACAAAGCTAGGTTAAAATTTTGCTTGCAAATTCAGTAAGATTTGAGTAGCGGACAGTCCAGTCCGTCTTTCGTTACGGTATCCGTAATTATCTATAACGATTTCAATTTCCTCAGATGTAGCAACGGCATTCTCGGGCTGAATAAAAATTCGGCGTTTGCGAAAATTTTTGATTATAAATTGTTTGTTGTTGTGTAGAGAAGCCGTACGGTTTGCGCCATGATTTGCAGTGAAATTTCCCGAGCGGTCGTTGGACAAGACCAGCTTTTTGAAAGTAATTTTTTTGTCTCCAGTGATTGCCATCGCTATTTTTATATTCAAAAAGGACGCAGACGGGAAATTTTTGCATATGAAAGAAAGAACCTTTCCTCGATAGTTCATTACAATCGTTTTCTTGCATACAGTTCCTTGACTCTTCCTACTTAAAGCGAAGATTTAATGCTTTTCCTTTCAGCCTTAAGCGTCCATGTTGGAGCAGGTTTTGGTATATTCTTGTCATGTTTTAGCAAAGATTCATTTAATGAAGGAAGTAACATCTTCATGAGAAGAAAGCACCATCAAAATGAATGAATTGTAATTAGTCTGGCTGGTTTGGCTTCTCCGCTTCATTTTGACATTTTTTTTTCTATGATTACATTTCTGCCTACCTATCTTACTGTAAAACTTTGTTTTAAAACCTACGTTTGATTATAATACTCGAGACATAAGTTACTCAACAGAACAATCTCAACGAACAAAAATTAGGTAACTTCTAAACAGTATTGTTAACGTCTTGTTCCACTCAGCTGGGTTTGAAAAAAATGGAAATATTCATTTATTGGATGATGCGAAGGAAGGTGAATATTTCTGAGTTCCTCCGATGGATAACTCCCAAGAGGCTGAAAAAGAGCGTTGCAAAGAATTGTCCATCAAAGATGAAATATAAATATAGAGGCAAGACCGATACAACGTAGATAAGTAGATACTTATCTATCGGTCTTGCCTCTATATTTATATTTCATATTCGTTATTTTGGGCCGATCAGATCATCGCTGATCCAACGTACAAGAGTAGGAGTATCGTCCACGGTTGCCTGCTGAACATTCCATCAAAGACAACTTGTGCTACTGCTGCTATAAAAAGATATATAAAAACTTTATAATCTATGGTGGCTAATCTGCATATTATTTCACTGTTACAGTTAAGAAACATTTAAACGTTTGTGGTGAACGCCATCAGTTAGATGTCGACAGTAAGATATGGGTGTTTTCTGAAATTCGACATTTACAGCGAATTTACGAAAGTTATTAAGAATTGATAGCACTTCAAAGCCTTTCAGAGTTGAGACAAATTGTCCTTCTATCACTCAGCTCTTAATTTGAATATCAGCAAGCTTCAGCAACAACGAGCTAATGTGTCGACGACAAATAACGGTCATGATAGCAATCATTTATTTACTTTAGGAAGTACTCACAATTTTTATTATTGGAGAATAATCCCCCTTACGGAAAGAAATAAATTTTCGAAACTATCAACTTCAGGAGTCAATGAGGCGAGACAACGGAGTTTTTGTTTACATAGTAATTTGGTTATATAAACTAAGTTGAAATTGAAAATTGGCCACCGTAACGAGTTAAAAAGCTGACGTTTTGAGCGTTAACCCTTCGTCAGAACGAATTCCATTCCATTCGCTATAACCAAATTACCTTGTTACCCCCACCATAGTTAATAGAGGGGACTCTATTAACTATGCCCCCACCGGCGCGGCACCACAGTTTCTTAAGAAACTGTGGTGCCGCGCCGGTGGGGGCATAGTTGATAGAGGGGACTCTATTAACTATGCCCCCACCGGCGCGGCACCACAGTTCCTTTAGAAACGTTCACCCTTTATTCCTTTGTTTACATAATTTGAAGGTAGTTTTTGAATTTGTTTTGTCACATATAGACTTTACTTGGAATCATATTGCCGAGGCGTGTCGGTGTGTTCTCAGAGCTTGACTATTCAGTTTCAGCAAAACTCACCATGTAGGCTAATAATCAAGAAAGAAAAAAACACGCTTAGATGGTAAGGGTTGAACGAATTTAATTCTGTATCCTATCGATTTGAAATAACTAAATAAAGCTCAGTGTCAGGAAAAACAACAGGTTTTATCGCACAACTCTCATTTTCAATTGTTTTGATATTTTAATTGTTTTCTGATTCTCTAACTTGAGGAGGAGGTTGTTCAGTGAACAATGACATCTTGCAATCTCGTATTTGCTTTTAGAATGAATTTGTTTGTTGCCAGTTTGACTTTAATTTTCGTTCCTGTATATAATGCAGGTAGTTAATAATCAATGCTCTTCATGCTGAAGAAAAATAACCTTAAAAGTTCATTCAGTAGGGAAGAGTTTTAAGCCACTGAAAATATTCATGACAGAATTTTAATGCTGTTTTCATTTTCCACAGAGCTCCTCAGAGGTTATAGTTGTTCTCGTGTTATCACATGTGTTTCCACTTCCTGTGTTCAGTACTTTTAGATCCGAGGCGATCGATGTGTCATCCTCTTTCTTTGGTAAATATGTGTACATATGGCGGTTAAACGGTATACCCGTACCTTAAAATATGTCATAACTATTTTTCCGATGATCATCGAAAGAACAGCTTTCAATACTTTGATAGCGAAAACAAACGAAACTTAGTGAAGTGCGCTAACCCTTTTTTCCCCCGCATATGCTTTCTTTAATATCGGTTTATTGAAGTTGAGACAAGGACCTTCTTCTTATCGGAGGTATTGCATTTAACAAAACTCTTCAAGTTAGTAGGACGTACTAATTAAAACACTTTCTGCACGAAAACGAACATGAAATAAAATGTCATCTTAAATGGTAAGTTACGTAAAACTCAGCCTTTTCCATTGGTTTATATTCTGACAGCTTTAGAGCTGAATTGTAATTGCATTTGCGAAACAGTGTTTTATGCAGGTGAAAATTGTCCGTTGGGTATTAGTATTTCAGTTGAGCTTTGTTAGTCAACCGGCGGCTGTCACAGTGAAAGACAAGTAGAGGCACGCAGCGAAACTGTAGGAGTGAGCGGTAGGTAGTATATAATACAAAGTACTTTATTTTAGCTCATTCAATCGGGCCTTTCAAGTTCCGAAGAGAAATTTCTGTCGCAACCTAATACCGTGACCAGCTTGTCAAGTGCATTTACTAGACACTTCGAGAGTAGAACAGAATGAAGTATGTTTTACTTTAAATTATTATATAGTGCCTCTTGAAGTTTTGCTTACGAAAGGAGAGACAATGTTTCATGGTATTGTCTTTCGTGTTTTGGCCTGTCAATGGTTAGAAATACACTGAAATGAGTTCTTCACGTTCGTTTCAAATTAAAATTTACCGTGCCCTACCAAAATAAAGAAAAATTTAGAGGCGCAGAATAGTGCCGGCTTTCAGACAAAACATTTTATTCGGCTTTGCAATAATAGCATACACAGTGAACAATTTGAGACAACTTTTTTTTCAAAGATGACTCTCAGAAGAATAGCTGGATATGAAAATAGAAAGGAGAAATAATTTTATCTCATTTCGAACGCTCTTAACTCTAATAATTGATATCTGTTTTCTAAATGGAACTTGGCGACAAAAGTAAACATCACTTTAACAAAATGTCCAAAAATCGGCTCCTTTGTGACACCAAATATTCAAACCAAACAATTAACGCAAATTGTTGGTTAACAGTCGGCATAAAATCGCGTTTTAATTATTGTCGACATCACTGCTAAACATTCAACGATATTCAAGTTTTGAAGCAGCCTCTTTGTTCAGTGAAGCTAAAATAGTTCCTTTCCCCTCCTTAAACTTTGAAGTGGCACGAAAGCTCACTAGTGATCAAAATATTCTGATCTAACAGTGTAATTTTAAACCTTTGAAGGTGTCAACTAAAAAAGACCAAAAATGTCGTTCAACATTACAAACAGTACAAACTCAACCGAGCCCTCCATCGTGGAACCCGTTACGTTGATAGAATTGGAACAGTATGAAGAAACAAAAGCTCTTAACATTTTCCGTGTGACCCTCTTCTCCGTGATCATCTCGGCCAGTATAATCGGCAACTCCATGGTGTTTTATGCTGTGTGGACCATACCCTCCCGTAAGCCTCTGTCCTACCATCTCGTCGCTAACATGGCCTTCGCAGAAATTCTAAGCAGCATTTGTCTGGCCGTCATGTTTGCGAGCCGGCAGCCTACAGCAAACGCCGTTCTTAAAGAGGCCACCTGCGTTTTGATTACATTCCAAGTCATTGCTCTTCTCGTTGTGACCTACTCACTGGCTGCCATCGCTTTCTATCGTTACAGATTCATTGTAAATCCACTTCCACGTGGACCATTAGTTAAGAAGATTATAATTCTAACCATAGCTGGGCTGTGGCTGTTGTCATTTGCAATCGCCTTCCCCTTTTTCATCGGTCTCAGCTTTAGAAATGGCGGATGCATCGAGCTGCCTATCGCAAACAATGGGTACTATGCGATTATTAGATTCATCTTGAATTACGCTTTACCTTATGTGATAATGCTGGCATCTTACGGAGCAGTGGCTTGGAACTTGAGGAGGCGAATTGTGCAGATTAAAAGGAGAAATCGCGACTCATTGGTTGTTACATCCTCTTGTGTTGTGGAAACTGAACTCCAAGAGTTACGAGACTGCACGAGAATGGAGGAACGAAGAAGTGTTCTGCTCGACCAGACTAACCGGAGAGACAGTAAACCCGAAAACACAGACCTGGAGAAAGATTTGCTTAAGATGATTTTTGTGCTCATTATTATTTTTGTTGTTTGTTATTTTCCGTATCAAGCCCATTATGTGTGGGAAAGGGCTTATAAGATCGATGCGTATCAATTTCGATATCATCAACTCTTTATGGATTATAATTTTATTTTGACCTGCCTTCCCAGTGCCTTGCATCCTTTGTGTTATGGAACAATGAACAGTTTCTTTGCTAAGGCGTTCTCAAAAATCATTCTGTGTAAATCTTAAAACGCGATTATGAATATGTTCGTCAAGTCGAAAAAGTCCTTGTTCGATTTCGAGCAAAATTCTCAGGTTTTTTTCCGTTGTTGTTAGATCAGAGCGGTTTCCGGCTGAAAGTTTTGTGATCTTGAGTTGTTCCTCACCGTTTTACTCTGCTAATTTTTGCTGAGTTTATCTCAAAAGTGACTTGTTAACCAAGCCATTATTTCAGATACAGACTGATCATGAAGATGAATGTTTGTGCAGCCCGCTTACTTTGCGGCAACAACAATAGTGGACGATACTTTTGTGCAACTTACAAAGGTGAGCGAAACAACAAAAGAAAACTAGTTGAGTAAAAATTAACTTTGACTTAAATTGCATGATAAATGTTTGTCTTTTTACTGGTGACAGCGAATTTGTAAATCACTTTGTCGGTTTATTGTTATGGCATTCAAAAAATTTATAATTACAATAAGTCGGCGAAATGTTAAGACATGCCTCAACAGATGTAAGGGGACGACCATTTAACTTTTGAGAGGGGGGTGGGTGATTTTGAAAAAAAATTTCCTACAAGAGCTTGTTGGAAGAAAAAAATTGCATATAGCCCAAATGTAACAGAAAAAATGTACCAAAAAATCGGAAAAAAATATCCTGCACAGCAGGTTGCTAGAGAAAACTTTCTTGATGACCAGAAATCACCCAACCCCCCCCCCCCAGCCCCTCAAAAGCTAAATGGTCGGCCCCTAACTACAGACTGCTGCTATTTAGAGCATGCGCATGTAGCATAAAAATTTGTAAAACCGACGACATATGAACAATTTCAACACCGATGGTTTTCATAGAAATATTAAAGAGAGAGTTCGAAAGAAATAAGCATGGAAAAACATGATTATTCTGACTTGCAAGGCCAATGGGCCATTCATTCTAAAACTAAAGTTGTCAGTTGTTTTCACTGTTGGCTTATTGTTTGCGGTTTTTAAAGATGTTGTTTATAAATGATAGGCACGTCACCCACTTGTCTCTGTTCACTGATCATGTGAACCCTGAGCAATTTTCGATTGAGTTTTGAAAACAATCCACCACTGCATTGGGTTTGCTTCAATGCGCCTTGTGCTGCTTCTAGAGAACTCGCGCCATCATCATCTTTGAACTTTTCAACCGCCCCCTGGTTAGCTCAATTGGTTAGACCACCGGATTGTGTTGTGCGGGAGGTCGAGGGTTCGAGTCCCGGCCAGACCAATACTCATGGTCTTAAAAAAACAGATGAGAATTTGCTACCTTTTTATAATATCAAGAAATGGATAGATATTCTAGTCTTCTCGGATAAGGACGAATAAACCGTAGGCCCCGTCTCCAGCAGGGTTAGGGGTAGGAGACGTTAATTTCCCACGCGCGAGATTACTGTGTGATGGATGTCCTCCTCTGGGATGGGATGGGATGGGTGGGTATTATTGTTTCACAAGGCCCCATTTAAACTAGCTATTTCTTAAACTGGGCTACCCTGTATAAATATTAATATTCGTAAATACAATACATACATTGATATCGAGAAATTAAATTTAAACTCTAGTTATGTGGTCGAACAAGAATCTAGAAACGATAGACTAAAAATAATCTTTCAGTTGGCTGTTTCCACTCCTTCACTTTGTCTCAGAAAGAATTCATTTTTATGAAAGAGGAAGAAGATTTTCATGTAGAGGAACTGAAAATGCCAAATCAAAGATATATCGAAATACTCAGTGGCCAAATAAAATGACAAATAAATTAATTGATCCAGGGAAAAGCTTGTTCTTGTGGGACTACAAAGACCTATGATACAAGGTGTTAACAACGCACCAGCAAAAATTCGGAGACGTAAAGAAATTTAATAAACTTGAACATGCATGCATCTAGTTGCCAGTGATTTCTAGAATGAAGGTTACAGACATAATACATTAAGAGCGTAACAACTAATTACAACAATGAAATAAATAGGAAACACCGATAACACAGGATGAAATATGAAACAAGCGAAGATAGGAGACATTACCTAACGATTTGGGAATACTGAGTAAAGAACTAACGTTGCTCGACTTTGAACAAGCGAAGTCTTTGCAATTTTTTATAACCAGCGCGAATGTGGTTAGTTTCTACAAAAGGATTTGAAGCCAGAATTGATGATGATGATGATGATGAACTTTATTCATGTGTCACTTATAAAATAGCAGTAATAAAACCACTAAGTAAGGACACAACAAGATAATTTAAATAAAATAATAAATAACTAAGTATTACTAGACGATTAAATAGCATGAAATATACGAATAAATAGCACAAAATTTGTGGTCAGCAGAATTAAGCTAGGGGCTCCTTAAGACGTGGGAGGGGGGGGGGGAGGAATAGTCTGAGCCTAACTAAGATATAACTAAGAATCATGCACTGCAAACCAAGCAGCCCACACAGCCACCATCGTCCATTAACATTTCCAAATCCATTCCTCTAACTGCCCTCTTAAAACCCGCTAGTGAATTCAACGTCCGAATACGGGAAGGTAGCTTAGCCCATAGCACAGGTTCTAAATACCTAAGGGAATGCCTGCCATAATTAATAGAGTTAAATCTTGGAATAGTAAATTCTTTAACTCTTAAGTTATACACTGTGTGATTTGCTGAAAATAAATCTTGTATATAGCTTGGTGCTAGCTTAAATTTTACTTTATACATGATGGTCGCTATATCTTGCAATCTACGGTTCACTAGGGTGGGCAATTTAGCCCATTCTAACAACTGCCTATAGTTAGCGTTCCAGTCACGGAAAACTGCCCTAAGACCCCTCTCCTAGACATGCTCCATTTTTCTTGCATCACTTCCCCTACAAAAGTGCCATACAGTACTGCAGTAATACAATGAAATATATGAAGTTCATATATTTTGTATTGCGGTATTAGATACATATAATACACGATCCTCGCAGTAGATAGCGCTATTTAAGCAATAGCGAAAATCAGACCTGAAAAAAATCAGGCCTGTACGGGACTGATTTTTTTCAGGTCTGATTTTCGCTATTGCTTAAATAGCGCTATCCACTGCGAGGATCGTGTATCATATGTATCTAAAAAAATACCGCAGTACAAAATATATGAACTTCATATATTTCATTTTATCTCATTTATCACTTTCATGGGTTTATTACGAATCAACTTAACGGCCTGCTCCCAGTTGGCTTGTTAGCTCAATTGGTAGAGCGCTGCCCTAGTATCGCAGAGGTCAGTGGTTCGAGTCCCGTACAGGCCTGATTTTTTTCAGGTCTGATTTTCGCTATTGCTTAAATAGCGCTATCTACTGCGAGGATCGTGTATCATAAGTACTGCAGTAAGTCAAATAGGGCAAGACTGCAGCCTTATACAGCTGCAGCTTAGCAATGGTTGGTATCAAGTTGCGCAACCTTGTCATTACTCCCACTCTCTGACTAGCTTTTTTGCAAATCTCACTTATACGGACATTAAAAGTCAATTGAGAATAAATGCGTACGCCTAATAATTTAATATTCTGATAGTGGGGAAACTCTATTACCGTCTATGTCAATATTGATATTGGCATCTTTTTGCTTGCTAATGAGCATGCTACCATATTTGGTAAAGTTTCTCTGTAAATAGTTCTCTTTATACCAACTTGTTGCTGCAACTGCACTCTCCTGTATTCTTGTTTGGATTAACTGGACATCTTTACTCGCTTCGAAAAACTGGTGATCATCCGCATACATGGAGATATTCTACTTCATTACATAAGTCAGATCATTCTGATAAAGATTCCACATCAAAGGCCCAAGAGAAGAGCCTTGAGGGCACCCTCTTACCAGCTTCCTCCATCCGCTTGTTGTGTTCCCTAGCTTCACTCTTGCTTGGCGATTTTCAAAATATGATGCCAATTGATATTGGAGTACGAAACTTAAAGTAAAATTTAAAATGTTTCTGCAAGAAGAGGTGGATAATTCAGTTCCCCAATTTACCAAGTGTATGGATATGAAAAAATAGTTTGGTTGCTCGACGCTTAATGAAGGGCAAGAGATTATCAGTTTGTTATCTTTTGCTGAAGGGTGAATATTTTTGTAATGCAAATGTGGTCTTGTAGGTCTGTCTAACTCTAGTAAAATTGTTATCATCTTGGGAGTTTTTTCGCTTTCGAGTTAGAAATGCGGTAAACAGTAGTAATTGAAATAGTACTGTAGTGCAAATATCGCCAATGTATTGTATCGTGAATATAATGATTCTTGTTGCGTTACTTAATATTCGCTTGCTGTAATACAGTGGCTTTTTGTTTTTGTTTTGTAAAGTTAATGTTGTATTGAATGAAAAAATATTAAAATAGATGAATTAATTTGACTTGTTTATTTTTTCGCCTATTTGAAAATCCTCAGGATCGATTTTTCGGTATATTAACATAAAAGTACTTCCCTTGTCTAACTCTAAACCTGATCTTAAATCTCTCGAGATTTCTTGGATGTGAATCAAATGCACATTCTTAATAGTGTAATTAGAAAAAAAAGAAGGAAAAAAGAAAAATACAGGAAATATTCTGCGACCATTGTTAGCTCAGATTTGGTCCTACATTTATCCAAAGTGCTTTGGTGTCCTTTGAATGCGTTAATTAAAGGAAATAAGAGTTGACCGCGTGAAAATCGAAAAAGGAGACACGGTAAAAAAGTTGAAAACTTTCATTTTTTACCCGCAGAAACCCTATAGTGAGTCTTTGGCTTCAGTAAATCACCCAGACCCAGGCAGTTTTGATAATTAATGACATCATGCTTGACTTCATAAAGCTCTTATAAATACTTCGTATATATAGCCCATCTAATATTTTTGTTCGCTCGTGATTGATCCAAACGTATCAATCACCGAGAACATCCAAGGGATATTTTGTTTGTTCATAACATCGTAAATGAGAACACTAAAAAGTGAATATGGCATGCAACAAACGGTAAGCTATCCATAAACACTTTTTCCTGCGAGTTGCTAAATATTGGAAGCAAACTAAACACAATAGCCTTCATTTGGGGCGAAAAAATGCTCTTATAATTATTTTTCCTTGGACATTATCTATTCCTCGAGGCTCACAATGTCTTTTACATCAGGACATAATCTAATCAGGCAACCTGTTTTTTAATCTGGAAACACATGCAAACTTGGCGGTCAGAACTGTACTCGATCAGAAAACCAACAGAAAAAATTTAACCTTGCATAGACAACGATGGCCATTGTGGTTATTATCCCTGCTTTCGTTTCAGATTCTCATCTCTTTCCCGTTGCGAAGGTGTTTATCTGATAACACATTCCGTAAGGGAGCAACAGGCGTCTGCTCTTGTTCACATACTTGAACACAGTTAAGGGAGCAGTAGGCGTCTGTTTTTCTTCACGTATTTGGACACTTTTATGGTAGCACCTTTCAAAATCTTATCCGTAATGAAGGGCAAGAAGCTAAGTACACATTGAGTAACAACTTCCTCTGCCATAGGTGTGAATATGTACAACTTCTGTAAGGGAGGTTGTCAAGACTGGAAACTCATGCATTTCCTTTAATTTCTTATGGTACATTTAGGTACAAAGATAAAAGGCCTGATCTTTTGTCGGAAGGACCTCCACTTCTCTACTGAAATATTCAGTTTATCGGGCTGGGGAGATCATTTTCTGATAAATAAGTAGAAGGTTCTTGCGTCATCTTTACGAGATATCGTGAGTGTTGTTTTGGAAGACTGTGAGTTTACAATAATGGCAGACAAAAAGTTTGAAAATTGAAACTGGATTTTTGTGTCGTTCATTTTTAATTGACAGTGCAATGGTGCTTCTTAGGATACACGCGTAGTAACAAAAAAACATGTTAGCTATGGGGAGCTTTGTGAGTAACGAGACGCTTCTTAAGTTTTTGAATAGGCTGACGGCTGGTTCCCTCAACAAATTAGTAGAAGTGTGTCTTAAAAGCAGATGCATATTTTCTGCCTTGAGTTGTCTCTACAGAGTAAACTTCTGTTTACTTTTAAAGCATTAATGTCGCAACCTATCCGAAGTGAAAAGCTTTAGCTACGTCATAATACGCAAGATTTCGCGTGAGTCTTTATCCCTAAAAACACTAAATGAAAAGGCTGCATCGCGCAGATTTTAGTTATAAGGAACCTTAAGCAGTCAGGACGGCAACAATAAGGAAGACGTTGATTAAAAAATGAATTTCTGTTTTTAATTAAAATTTGGAAAATGGCTCTATGTATTTACCGTCTCTTACGGCGCCACACCTCAACCTCAACCTTACGTATAAAAATAGCGTAGAGTTCCAAATGGAAATTAAAATAATTTGCCGTCGCGGTTTCGGTTTGCAGACGATGCAAATATTGGTGATTTCACGTTGCTGTTTTCCAGAGGACGGCTAAGAAATGTACTAAGCCGTTTTAAAACGCGCGTGGTGAGCTATTGTTTTGCCAGTTCGATCTTTTGTTTTTCCACGTCCTCGTTGCCGTCGCTTTCGTTGTTTGCTTAAGGTCCCAATAATAATTAAATGGCAGACAGCCCAGAATTGAGCCTTATCCCTGTCTATCGGTTTGATATCTTTAATAATTTACCACGATGACTTCCAGGATAATATTATGGCATAATTACACCAAATAAAATGTTTACAGGGTTATATATAGCCTACGAATGTACTTCGGGAATCACTGGGAAATTGTGTGATTTAAAACTGTTGCATTAATTTTGGCCCTGTACCAGCTGTGTTTGCAATAATGATATCTTATTAACCAAGCGGGAGGGCCGTACTGGGAGAATATCGGCCCGAAGTCTTGACAGTACGGACCGAGCGTAGCTCGGTCCGTGCAAAAAAGACCGAGGGCCGATATTCTTCCAGTACGGTCCCGAGCAAGCTTAGTTAATAAGAGATTTTTTGTACGACTGAAGTTCATAAGGGACACAAGTGCGGTATCATTCGGAACCATTCGGGACAGTGCCCGGTCCAATAATGAGAGAATATTGACCGGCAATAAAGCATTTTGATTGGTTGATTTTAGTTATTGGCCTTCTGACTGCCCGAGTCGTGTAATAACCATGTTTATTATCCAACTACACTTCGTAGAGTACAAATAACGCCATAGACGAGTACAAATATCACGCGGTATTTGTACTCTAGAGTACCGGTTAAACAGATTTTCTCGCATCGCGCAAGCGAAGAGTTGAATTGTAGTTACGAAAAAAAAATGGCGGACAATTTGAATCATATTTCCGACAACGTAGAGTCAGAATGGCTGGCAAATATGCATCCAAGTGTATTAGATGAATCCAACAAAGAAAAACAGCTAATCGACCTGGAGATTTCTTCATTTATTGAAGAAAGTAGAAACAACAACACGAAAACGCGCCAATTCCGTTCCGCTTCGCATTCTTCTGTCACACACTTCTCCTAAATAGATATCCGCGAAATAGTCCATTTTACAGTTGTGTGCTTGGTTGCCAAGCCTTTGAAGGGAGTGAGGCTAGGGATGACCTTGCTAGGATACAAACCTTGCTGCCTTTCAAATGTAAATCACTTTGTTATCATGCTAACTAGATAGAGGTCTCTATCACAACAAGGTCATCTTTAGCCTCACTCTGAATCAAAGGCTTGGCAACTAAGTACACAACTGTAAAATAGCCTATTCGCCCGCTCTGAAATAACTGTTTGGCGTGTTGGATAATAAATAACATATTAGACGTTTTGTTGTGTAGTATCGCTGAGTATTTTTACTCGTTATTTGTATTTTGGCTCGTCCTACGTGTAGTGTATAGGATGCCAACGAGCATGAAGTATGCGCGATGTAATGCGAGGCGTGATGGTGTGATGTAATACCCTCGAGACCTGCATATATACAGCATGTGTTTAATTATTTAGTTAGTTCTCTTAGGTACGTGAATAAAACCGATTTCATTTTAACCGCTGTGTACTACACTACGGGCTCGTCAAAATACGGCACAACTCGTAAAAATACTCAGCGATACTACACAACAAACCGTCTAATAAGATATGTGTACTCAATACTCAACAAAGAAGTCGTTATAATGATCATGATCACACATACAATGAGTACTATGCGATTATTAGATTCATCTTGAATTACGCTTTACCTTATGTGATAATGCTGGCATCTTACGGAGCAGTGGTATGGAACTTGAAGAGGCGAACTGCGCAGATTAACCAAAGAGAGCGGACCTCGACCACCGAATCGTCTTGTGTTGTTCAAATCGAAGACCAAATGGCGCTACAAGATTTGGGACAGGACGCGAGGATGAAGGAACAAAGGAGTGTCGTGCTCGACAAGAATAACCGGAGAGACAGTAAACCCGACAGCACAGACCCAGAGAAATATTTGCTTAAGATGATTTTTGGGCTCATTATTATTTTTGTTGTTTGGTATTTTCCGTATCAAGTCCACTATGTGTGGGAAAGGGTTTGTAAGATCAATGCGTATGAATTTCGATATCATCAACTCTTTATGGATTATAATTTTACTTTGATTTGCCTTCCCAGTGCCTTACATTCTTTGTGTTATGGAACAATAAATAGTTTCTTTGCTAAGGCTTTCTCAAGAATCATTCTCTGTAGATCTTACGAGTAATGTGTATCTCTAAGGGGAAGTCCTCCGTTCGAGGGTTCCAGAACTTAATTACCGGAAAAACTTGTTCGTGGACAATTGCTTGTATTTGAACTACTTTGAATTTCACCAGTGACTGATCAATTTAATTTTAAGCACGTAGATTGTCAGGTCAATGCCAGCTAATAAGTCCTCTGGGATAGACAACATTCCGGTGCGTGTAATCAAAGATAGCCTTCCTGCTATTCTCTCAGTGATTACAGCGTTAATTAACGCCTCTTTCTCTCGTGGAAAATATCCTCGATCTTGGAAATTAGCTGTGGTGTCGCCTATTCCGAAAGAAGGTAATCACGAAGAACCTAACAATAATAGGCCTATATGTGCACGATCCTTCGCAGTAAAGCACTATTTGAGCAATAGTGAAAATCAGACCTGAAAAAAATTTCAGGCCTGTACGGGATTCGAACCACTGACCTCTGCGATACTAGTGCAGCGCTCTACCAATTGAGCTAACAAGCCAACTGGGAGCAGGCCATCAAATTAATTCGACATAAACCCGTAGATGATAAATCAAACAACAACAAACATATGGAACATATGTATGAACTGCGGTTATGAAACGTATATGTGCACGATCCTTCGCAGTAAAGCACTACTTGAGCAATAGTGAAAATCAGACCTGAAAAAAATTTCAGGCCTGTACGGGATAGGCCTATCTCTCTGCTGCCCATTCTTTCCACAGTATGCGAAACGGCTGCCCTTAATCAAATTATGCCGTTCCTTGTGTCAAACGAAAGGTTATCTACTCGGCAAAGTGGAAATAAGAAACTGCACTCTACGGAAACCTCCTTAATACGAACAACTGATGCTACCTTAAGTGCGATTGACGAGAAGAAAATTACCGCTGTTTTCTTAATTGATATGAGCAAGGCTTTCGACACGATAAATCATGGAATTTTGCTCAACAAACTGCTGGATATTGGAATCTCGCCATCCTGTGTTGCCTGGTTCACCAGCTATCTCTCTGACAGACGACAAGTAGTGCGCATAAATTCTGCGTTGTCTGATCCTTTACCCGTTGTATCAGGCGTGCCACAAGGAAGCGTCTTCAGACCTACTTTGTTTAATATTTATGTAAATGATTTACCCCTCGCCTCCCGGTCCTGTCTTACTGAAAGTTACGTCGATGACACAAAACGTTACATTCCTTTCCCAGTCCAAGACTGGGCTAAGGCTGTTGCTGATCTTAACGCTGATCTTCTACAGATTCGAAACTAGTGCTTCGCAAGTCGTCTTCTCTTGAATCCTGATAAAACTAAGCTTATTATTTATGGAAGTCGACAAAATTTAAATAATATCCAGGTTATTCGTCTCTCCCTCTTAGGAAAGGAACTAATACCGGTACACGTCGTTAAAGACCTAGGCGTGACTTTTGACTCGAGCCTTACTTTTCACGAGCATATTGTTAAAACAGTCTCCTCTTGCTTCTCAAGTTTAGCTCAAATTAATCGTGTTAAGCACGTGTTTGACACATCGACCTTATTAATAATAATGAACACTTTAGTGTTTAGTAAGTTATTTTATTGTTCCTCCGTCTGGTCCAATGCAGCGGATACTAACCTTCTCAAACTACAAGCGGTCCAGAATTTTGCAGCCCGGATCATCTGTGGTCTCAGAAAATTTGACCATGTGACTCCACTCCTGAGAGAACTGCACTGGCTACCTATTAAATCGCAGCTATATCTCCGTGACGCCGTACTTGCTTTTAAATGTATGACCGGCTCTGCTCCTACTTATCTCTCCTCGAAGTTTCTAACACATGGTGAGATAAGTGGTCGCACGACCAGAAGTTCCCAACTTCTGCATATAGCCCTATATAGAACTAAATCTGGACAAAGGACTTTCTTTTATCGTATCGTAAGTCTATGGAACAGTTTAGATAATACCCTCAAACTCTGTAATTCATCTCGTGATTTTAAGCGTAAACTTAGAGCCATATTACTTGCTGCTTTCCTTTGTCATCGCTCTTAGTTGTAACTTTGGCGAACATTTATCAGCATTTTAGCTTCCTTAATTTTTCTATTATACTTTTTACAACAGTAATTTTGTAATTTTTAGATCAATGTCACCGAAAAACCCTCTTTAGGGAGTGTCAATAAAGTTTGTATTGTATTGTATTGTATTTGAAAAGAATACTTCTGTTATATTATAACGAATGATGTAAGCTAGGTCCAAAGGGGTAATTATTAGCCTGTGTACAGCCGCCCCATCCGCTTAAAAAAATCGGGGAGGGGATGGGGCGGCTGTACACAGGCTAGGTAATTATGTCAGAGTATTTCTTAAATACAACTTACGTGTAAATCACAGGAAAACTGTAAAACTGAAACCTCCAATGACGTAGTTCTCTATAGTCAGAACTGAGTCACGGTGCTGCGGATCGTTTTCAGCAAGCACGGATTAAAGCAAAGCTCACCTGACCTTTGCCAGTAACAACATAGAAATGATCAATGATGTTATGAATCACGGCCTATCCAATGTTAATACATGGCTTACTGCAAAAAAATTGACTCTAAATTCATCTAAAACTGAATTCATGTTAATTGGATCGCGGCAAAGAATAGGTACTTACGATACTTCCCCTAAACTAATCAATCATAGGTGGTGACATAATTAAACAAGTTAGCTCGGTTAAATCTCTGGGTGTGCATGGAGACGAAAACCTTTCATGGAATATGTACATTAAAAAAATAGCCAAGAAAATTGCATCGGGCATTGGAGCAATTAAACGTTGTAGGCCTTTTGTTAACCAAACCAAGCTGGAGTCCGTTTTCAATGCCTTAGTTCAAACGTACTTTAATTACTGCAGCGAGGTCTGGGGGCATTGTATCAAAGGTCTTTCGAATAAGCTCCAAAAGTTGCAAAACCGGGCTGCCTCTATTCTGGCCTTCTCCAGTTATGACACAAGCGCTGATCCTGTTTTTGAGCAACTTAACTGGAGACGGTTAGATACTCAGCGACAAATACAAGTGGCCACCATGGTCTATAAATCTATACATGGTCTTGCGCCCGACTATCTTGGTTCTCTTTTCACTAAATATGATCCTCCTTATAATCTAAGGAACTCTGGAAACAAACTAGCTGTTCCGTTGCCCCGCACCAATTTCCTGAAAAATAGCTTTAGCTATAAGGGTGCGGTTATCTGGAAAAGCTTGTCCCCTGAATTGCGGCAAGCAAAATCACTTCAATCTTTTCGAAATGGTTGTCGCGATTTCTTTGTCTGAACACGGCATCTATGTAAAGCAGGATTTCTTTATTGTTTCTATTTTACTTTTAAATTTTAGATCATGTTTGTATAGATTAAAGTAGAATGAAATTGTAATAATAGATTGCAATAATATTATTTTATCTGATAGATTTACCGTGTCTAAATTAAAAAAAGGTTTAAGTTCTAACTAGCCTTTCCGATTGCCGTCTTAACTAACGACTTCTTGCCGCCAAGTGCATTGCGTATAAACGCTCTTCAGAATTACTATATCCCATGCGTGGCCTTGGTTGTAAATAGGTTTGCCCTTTATAAAGAAAAGTACCAAGACTAGAAACTTATAGATTATTTTCTGTTCACTCAGTTCGTTGAACGAATTTTGCCAGATGATCAGTTATAGTTTCAATCATTGTATGTAGAAATAAAGGCCTCCTGTGGTTTAATGCTACGCAGCTAATTAAATCTGATTTAAAGTAAAATTAGATAGATTTCTTTAAGAGGAAGTGGATAATTCAGTTCCCCAATTTACTAAGTGTATGATGATAGGAAAAAATAGCTTGTTTACTCGAGGCTTAATGCAGGGTTCATGTGACTTTTACTAGGACCGGGCTGAAGGGCAAGAGATTATTGTTTGTTATCTTTTGCTGAAGGGTGAATAAGTGTGTGATGCAAATATGGTCTTGTAGGTGTGATTGTTGTTAAGTTGTTATCATCTTAGGAGTTTTTTTGCTGTCGAGTTAGAAATGCGGTAAACAGTGGTAATTGAAATAGTACTGTGGTGCAAATATCGCCAATGTATTGTATTATTAAGATAAAGAATATTGTAGCGTTACTTGATATTCTCTGGCTGAAATACATGCCGTGGCTTCTTGATTTTGACAGAAGAAGAGGAAGAAGAAAGAAAGTTTAATTCCACCATCATCGCAGCTAATCTGAATTACAATGTGGTTACAATCGTACAACAATAAAAATTACAAAAGTTGATGAAAGAGGGACTAGGTTACAATGGGTTTTATAAAATTACAGATAAGTTTATGCTTATACAAGTTGAATAGGCGTATATATAGTCTAAAAGTCTAATAATTATTAAAAGCTAGGCTAGTACTTAGGAGAAAACTACGACGTAATCTTTCTGTCCTGCATTTAGGCAATATATATTTGCCAGAGCGTCTCGTTTGATAGCGATGCATGTGCCGACTTGTCATTGGGAGATGTTTAACAAGAGGACCTCCTCTTGAGATCTTTTCAAGCGTCTTAAGACAAAGTTCACTACGTCTTCCGTCTAATGTTCTTACGTTTAAAAACTGAAGAGCTTCTAAGTAAGAAAACCCTGGGACTATAATTTTAAGAGCACGTTTCTGTATACGTTCTAATTCCTGTGAGAGGTAGGAGGGTAGGGCGTGGTGCCATACTACACACGGTGCCATACTACACACGGTGCCATACTACACACGGTGACATACTACACACGGTGCCATACTACACACGGTGCCATACTACACACGGTGACATACTACACACGGTGCCATACTACACACGGTGCCATACTACACACGGTGCCATACTACACACGGTGCCATACTACACACGGTGCCATACTACACACGGTGCCATACTACACACGGTGCCATACTACACACGGTGCCATACTACACACGGTGCCATACTACACACGGTGCCATACTACACACGGTGCCATACTACACACGGTGCCATACTACACACGGTGCCATACTACACACGGTGACATACTACACACGGTGCTATATATACTACACAGCAATATTCTAGTAGAGATCTTATCAAAACAGTATAGATAGTAATTAGATCATTAATCTCAACGCCCCCCCTCGACGGAGTACTCGGAGTATGTGAAGGCGTTTAGAGGCCTTGGTGACTATATATTCAATATCTTTGTTCCATTTTAAATTATTCTGAATCACCAAACCAAATACTTTCTGTGAAGATACAAGCTGTAATTGTTGATCGTCGATGTTCAAATGAGGGAATTCTATGGGGTCCTTTAAGAAACATATCCGCATTTTTTTGCACTTTTTTGCGCTGAGTTTCATCCAGTTACTAGAGCTCCAAGAGGCGACGGTATTGAGACTGGTTTGGATGGTTGAGTTGCTGTTCCTTACAAGTCCTTCGGACAACGTTACGTCATCAACATACTTCCAAATACAGGATTCGGGATCTGAAATATTCAAGTCGTTGATCATTACCAGAAACAATATTGGGCCAAGATTTGTTCCCTGGGGAACGCCGGCAGATATTGGAAGGCAGTCAGAAACGGAGCCAGCTAACTTAACGCGTTGTCGGCGGTTAGACAGAAAGCTTATAATCCACGGTATATCCAAGATGTGCGAACGCCTAAGTCCAGAAGTTTTTCAATTAGTACACTATACCCAATACGATCGAAAGCTTTAGAGAAGTCAAGAAAGCAAAGGCGGAGATGTCGTCCAGGTGTATCGAGATACGTTAACCATGTGGGAATCATGTCAAGTAAACAATACGTTGTCGAAGTTCCCTTCAGACATCCAAACTGATATAGATCGAATTTGTCCTTCACATCGTCAATTAACCATGTGACTACGAAATCCTCAAGAACTTTAGACAAACAGGAAGTCAACGAGATAGGTCTGAAATCGCCCTCATCCATAAGTACTTGTATTTTATTCACCGGAATGATATATTGAAAATAGTGGTAACAGGTTCAGTCATTTCATATGCGAATTCTTTAACAATGTGACGCTTTACGTTGTCTGGACCGTGAGCCTTTGAAGGTTTCATGGCAAGCAACTTCTTAAAGACTTTATGGGGCTGCACAGTTAAGACACCTGCCTCAGCAGGAAGAAAAGCTGGTTGCATATTACTGTCAAGCGGAGGGATGTCCGCATTTTCTTTTGTAAAGTTAATGTTATATCGAATGAAAAAAAATATTAAAATAGATGAATTAATTACTTCAGACTTGTACATTTTTTGGCCTATTTCAAAATCCTTAGGATCGATTTTTCGGTATATTAACATTAAAGAACTTCCCTGGTCTAACTGTAAAACTGATCTTAAACCTCTCGGGAGTTCCTACATGTAAATTATTTGGACATCTTTGACTGTGTAATTAGAAAAAAAAGTAAGAAAGAAAAAAAAAACAGGAAATATTCTGCGATCATTGTGAGCTCAGATTTGGTCCTAGAGTTATCCAAAGTGCTTCGGCGTCCTTTAAATAAGTCATTTAAAGCAAATATCTGAGTTGACCGCGTGAAAATCGAAAAAAGTCACACTTGGTTGAAAAATTGAAAACTTTCCTATTTTGCAACTGTAATACATTTTTTTTTTCTCAAAACTGTTTCTGTGTTTTAGAGAATTCAGGAAAACTTAAACGAGCGCCGATAGCAGCAAAATGGCGGCAACAAAATGGCTGGCATTTGCCTCCTGACTGGAGGTGAATGAAGAGCCAAAAAGGAAGCAAACTCGTATCAATTTGATAACGGAGGCATCGAAGTAAAGTTAAAGTTTGAAATCAGAATATTTCATTTCAATTTGAGCTCACGTTAGGTTTTTGAAACTCAAAATCCAAATAACGCATTTCGTAGGAAACTTTCAGTTTACAATTTCCCCATGCGGTAGAACTCAGACTCTGTTCAGGTTAAGTTCATGATAAATGGAACTGTTATACATAAGACTTGCTATAAAAATCTGATCGATCAATAGCATTCAATCAGTATACAATAGCGTGTGAAGTTGACATCATATTGCGTTCAGTTTGTCGAGTTCAAAATCCACATAGTTTCTAAGCTCCCCGTCTGTGTAAAGTTCCCAAACTTTTACAAACTCAAAGAGAAGTGTCTTCTCTGGCAAATTGTTAAAAAAAATGTTAAACTGGAAAACCAATTTTTGATTTGGTTTTCACACGATATCATGAATTATCAAACCTGGTGTCTGTGTTATCTTACTTAGTCTTTGGCTTCGGCAAATAACCCAGACCTAGGTTTTGTTAATTAATGACATCATGCTTGACCTTATAAACCTCCCATAAGTGTTTCGTATATATAACCCATCTACTATTGATTGATCTAAAAGCATCACATGACCAAATATTTCCCCAGCTTAAACTGGAGACATGTTTGCTTTGACATAATATCGTAGCAGAGAACACTGAAAAGTGAATATCCCACCAAACAAACGGTAAGCTATTCCTAACACTTTTGTTCCTGCGAGTTGCTAATTTGAAGGAAACTAAACAGAAAAAGCCTCCATTTGGAGCAAAAACATGCTGGTATATATATTTGTCCTCGACATTATCTATTCATCGATGCTCCCATTGTCGTTTATATCAGGGCATAGTCTAATAAGACAACCTGTTCTCAAATCTGGAAATTCAAGCAAATCTTGGCATTCAGAACCGTGCTCGATCAGAAAACCAACAGAAAACAACTAACCTTGCATAGATAATGATGGCCATTTTGGTTGTTGTAACGATACCGGATTTTGATATTGTGCTATGACACTAACTTGCGTGACCAGTGACATGTTTATAATAGTAGTGTAATCGATACTTCTGATTACCTCACTCCTGTCGGGTGGTTATTAGAATATTTCATTGATTTACTGT